>NW_027252383.1:0-25966 GCF_044704955.1 Pristiophorus japonicus | reverse complement strand
CTCACTCTGACTCTCACTCTGTCACACTCACTCTCACTCTCCACTCTCTCTCACTCTCACTCTCAATCACTCCTCACTCTCACTCTTTCTCACTCTCACTCACACTCACTCTCACTCACTCTCTCTCACTCTCACTCTCTCTCACTCACACTCACACTCACTTACTCTCTCTCACTCTCTCTCACTCTCACTCTCAATCACTCTCAATCTCAATCTCACTCTCACTCACTCTCACTCACTCTCACTCTCTCTCACTCACTCTCACTCTCACTCTCACTCTCACTCTCACTCTCACTCACTCACACTCTCACTCACTCTCACTCTCTCTCACTCTCACTCACTCTCTCTCACTCTCACTCACTCTCACTCTCACTCACTCTCACTCTCACTCACTCTCACTCTCAGTCTCTCTGACTCTCACTCTCACTCACTCTCACTCACTCTCACTCTCACTCTCTCTGACTCTCACTCTCACTCTCTCACACTCACTCTCACTCTCACTCTCTCTCACTCTCACTCTCAATCACTCTCACTCTCATTCTTTCTCACTCTCACTCTCACTCACTCTCACTCTCTCTCTCTCACTCTCACCCTCTCACTCTCACTCGCTCTCACTCTCACTCCACTCTCACTCGCACTCTCACGCTCACTCACTCTCACTCTCACACTCACTCTCTCTCACTCTCACTCACTCTCACTCTCACTCACTCTCACTCTCCCTCACTCTCACTCTCACAAACTCTCACTCTCACTCTCTCTCTCTCACTCTCACTCTCACTCACTCACACTCACTCTCACTCTCACTCTCACTCACGCTCACTCACTCTCACTCTCACTCACTCTCACTCTCACTCTCTCACTCTCACTCATCTCTCTCTCACTCTCACTCTCACTCTCACGCATTCTCTCTCTCTCACTCTCACTCTCACTCTCACTCACACTCCCTCTCAATCTCACTCTCACTCACGCTCACTCACTCTCACTCTCACTCACTCTCACTCTCTCTCTCTCACTCTCACTCTCACTCACTCACACTCACTCTCACTCTCACTCTCACTCTCACTCACGCTCACTCACTCTCACTCTCACTCACTCTCACTCTCACACTCTCTCACTCTCACTCATTCTCTCTCTCACTCTCACTCTCACTCACTCTCACACACACTCACTCTCACTCTCACTCACTCTCACTCTCACTCACACTCACCCTCACTCTTTCTCACTCTCACTCTCACTCACTCTCCAATTTCACTCTCACTCTCACTCTCTCTCACTCTATCGCTCACTCACCTCTCACTCTCACTCTCACTCACTCTCACACTCACTCACTCTCATCTCACTCACTCTCACTCACTCTCACTCACTCTCACTCTATCTCTCATTCTCACTCACTCTCACTCACTCTCACTCTCACACTCACTCTCACTCTCACTCTCTCTCACACTCACTCTCGCTCACTCTCACTCTCACTCTCTCTCACTTTCTCTCACACTCACCATAGCTTACTCTCTCTCACTCTCACTCTCAATCTCACACTCACTCTCTCTCACTCTCACTCTCGCTCACTCACTCTCATTCTCTCTCACTCACACTCACACTCACTTACTCTCTCTCACTCTCTCTCACTCTCACTCTCAATCACTCTCAATCTCAATCTCACTCTCACTCTCACTCTCACTCACTCTCACTCACTCTCACTCACTCTCACTCTCACTCTCACTCACTCACACTCTCACTCACTCTCACTCTCTCTCACTCTCACTCACTCTCTCTCACTCTCACTCACTCTCACTCTCACTCACTCTCACTCTCACTCACTCTCACTCTCAGTCTCTCTGACTCTCACTCTCACTCACTCTCACTCACTCTCACTCTCAATCTCTCTGACTCTCACTCTCACTCTCTCACACTCACTCTCACTCTCACTCTCTCTCACTCTCACTCTTAATCACTCTCACTCTCATTCTTTCTCACTCTCACTCTCACTCACTCTCACTCACTCTCTCTCACTCTCACTCTCTCACTCTCACTCGCTCTCACTCTCACCCACTCTCACTCGCACTCTCACGCTCACTCACTCTCACTCTCACACTCACTGTCTCTCACTCTCACTCTCACTCTCACTCACTCTCACTCTCCCTCACTCTCACTCTCACAAACTCTCACTCTCACACTCTCTCTCTCACTCTCACTCTCACTCACTCACACTCCCTCTCAATCTCACTCTCACTCACGCTCACTCACTCTCACTCTCACTCACTCTCACTCTCACTCTCTCACTCTCACGCATTCTCTCTCTCACTCTCACTCTCACTCTCACGCATTCTCTCTCTCTCACTCTCACTCTCACTCACTCTCACACACACTCACTCTCACTCTCACTCACTCTCACTCTCACTCTCACTCACTCACTCTCACTTTCTCTCACTCTCACTCACTCGCTCTCACACTCAATCACTCTCACTCTCACTCTCAGTCACTCTCACTCACACTCTCTCTCTCTCACTCTCACTCTCACTCACTCTCACTCACTCTCACTCACTCTCACTCACTCTCACTCTCACTCTCACTCTCACTCTCACTCACTCACACTCTCACTCACACTCTCTCTCACTCTCACTCACTCTCTCACTCTCACTCACTCTCACTCTCACTCTTACTCACTCTCACTCACACTTACTCTCACTCTCACTCACTCTCACTCTCACTCACTCTCACTCACTCTCACTCTCAGTCTATCTGACTCTCACTCTCACTCACTCTCATTCACTCTCACTCACACTCACACTCACTTACTCTCTCTCACTCTCTCTCCACTCTCAATCTCAATCTCACTCTCTCTCTCACTCTCACTCACTCTCACTCACTCTCACTCACTCTCACTCTCACTCTCACTCTCACTCTCACTCTCACTCTCCACTCACTCACACTCTCACTCACACTCTCTCTCACTCTCACTCACTCTCTCACTCTCACTCACTCTCACTCTCACTCTTACTCACTCTCACTCACACTTACTCTCACTCTCACTCACTCTCACTCTCACTCACTCTCACTCACTCTCACTCTCAGTCTATCTGACTCTCACTCTCACTCACTCTCATTCACTCTCACTCTCACTCACTCTGACTCTCACTCTGTCACACTCACTCTCACTCTCACTCTCTCTCACTCTCACTCTCAATCACTCTCACTCTCACTCTTTCTCACTCTCACTCACACTCACTCTCACTCACTCTCTCTCACTCTCACTCTCTCTCACTCACACTCACACTCACTTACTCTCTCTCACTCTCTCTCACTCTCACTCTCAATCACTCTCAATCTCAATCTCACTCTCACTCTCACTCTCACTCACTCTCACTCACTCTCACTCACTCTCACTCACTCTCACTCTCACTCTCACTCTCACTCTCACTCTCACGCTCACTCACTCTCACTCACTCTCACTCTCTCTCACTCTCACTCACTCTCTCTCACTCTCACTCACTCTCACTCTCACTCACTCTCACTCTCACTCACTCTCACTCTCAGTCTCTCTGACTCTCACTCTCACTCACTCTCACTCACTCTCACTCTCACTCTCTCTGACTCTCACTCTCACTCTCTCACACTCACTCTCACTCTCACTCTCTCTCACTCTCACTCTCAATCACTCTCACTCTCATTCTTTCTCACTCTCACTCTCACTCACTCTCACTCACTCTCTCTCACTCTCACCCTCTCACTCTCACTCGCTCTCACTCTCACCCACTCTCACTCGCACTCTCACGCTCACTCACTCTCACTCTCACACTCACTCTCTCTCACTCTCACTCACTCTCACTCTCACTCACTCTCACTCTCCCTCACTCTCACTCTCACAAACTCTCACTCTCACTCTCTCTCTCTCACTCTCACTCTCACTCACTCACACTCACTCTCACTCTCACTCTCACTCACGCTCACTCACTCTCACTCTCACTCACTCTCACTCTCACTCTCTCACTCTCACTCATTCTCTCTCTCACTCTCACTCTCACTCTCACGCATTCTCTCTCTCTCACTCTCACTCTCACTCACTCACACTCCCTCTCAATCTCACTCTCACTCACGCTCACTCACTCTCACTCTCACTCACTCTCACTCTCACTCTCTCACTCTCACTCATTCTCTCTCTCACTCTCACTCTCACTCTCACGCATTCTCTCTCTCTCACTCTCACTCTCACTCACTCTCACACACACTCACTCTCACTCTCACTCACTCTCACTCACTCTCACTCTCACTCTCACTCACTCACTCTCACTTTCTCTCACTCTCACTCACTAGCTCTCACACTCAATCACTCTCACTCTCACTCTCAGTCACTCTCACTCACACTCACTCTCTCTCACTCTCACTCTCACTCACTCTCACTCACTCTCACTCACTCTCACTCACTCTCACTCTCACTCTCACTCTCACTCACTCACACTCTCACTCACGCTCTCTCTCACTCTCACTCACTCTCTCACTCTCACTCACTCTCACTCTCACTCTTACTCACTCTCACTCACACTTACTCTCACTCTCACTCACTCTCACTCTCACTCACTCTCACTCACTCTCACTCTCAGTCTATCTGACTCTCACTCTCACTCACTCTCATTCACTCTCACTCTCACTCACTCTGACTCTCACTCTGTCACACTCACTCTCACTCTCACTCTCTCTCACTCTCACTCTCAATCACTCTCACTCTCACTCTTTCTCACTCTCACTCACACTCACTCTCACTCACTCTCTCTCACTCTCACTCTCTCTCACTCACACTCACACTCACTTACTCTCTCTCACTCTCTCTCACTCTCACTCTCAATCACTGTCAATCTCAATCTCACTCTCACTCTCACTCTCACTCACTCTCACTCACTCTCACTCACTCTCACTCTCACTCTCACTCTCACTCTCACTCAATCACACTCTCACTCACTCTCACTCTCTCTCGCTCTCACTCACTCTCTCTCACTCTCACTCTCACTCACTCTCACTCTCAGTCTCTCTGACTCTCACTCTCACTCACTCTCACTCACTCTCACTCTCACTCTCTCTGACTCTCACTCTCACTCTCTCACACTCACTCTCACTCTCACTCTCTCTCACTCTCACTCTCAATCACTCTCACTCTCATTCTTTCTCACTCTCACTCTCACTCACTCTCACTCACTCTCTCTCACCCTCACTCTCTCACTCTCACTCGCTCTCACTCTCACCCACTCTCACTCGCACTCTCACGCTCACTCACTCTCACTCTCACACTCACTCTCTCTCACTCTCACTCTCACTCTCTCTCACTCTCACTCTCGCTCACTCTCACTCTCACTCTCTCTCACTTTCATTCACACTCACCATAGCTTACTCTCTCTCACTCTCAGTCTCAATCTCACACTCACTCTCTCTCACTCTCACTCTCGCTCACTCACTCTCATTCTCTCTCACTCACACTCACACTCACTTACTCTCTCTCACTCTCTCTCACTCTCACTCTCAATCACTCTCAATCTCAATCTCACTCTCCCTCTCACTCTCACTCACTCTCACTCACTCTCACTCACTCTCACTCTCACTCTCACTCACTCACACTCTCACTCACTCTCACTCTCTCTCAATCTCACTCACTCTCTCTCATTCTCACTCACTCTCTCTCACTCTCACTCACTCTCACTCTCACTCTCACTCTCATTCACTCTCACTCACACTCACTCTCACTCACTCTCTCTCACTCTCACTCTCTCTCACTCTCACTCTCACTCACTCTCACTCTCACTCACTCTCACTCTCAGTCTCTCTGACTCTCACTCTCACTCACTCTCACTCACTCTCACTCTCACTCTCTCTGACTCTCACTCTCACTCTCTCACACTCACTCTCACTCTCTCTCACTCTCACTCTCAATCACTCTCACTCTCATTCTCTCTCACTCTCAATCTCACTCACTCTCACTCACTCTCTCTAACTCTCACTCTCTCACTCTCACTCACTCTCACTCTCACCCACTCTCACTCGCACTCTCACGCTCACTCACTCTCACACTCACTCTCTCTCACTCTCACTCACTCTCACTCTCACTCTCACTCACTCTCACTCTCCCTCACTCTCACTCTCACAAACTCTCACTCTCACTCTCTCTCTCTCACTCTCACTCTCACTCACTCACACTCACTCTCACTGTCACTCTCACTCACTCTCACTCACTCTCACTCTCACTCACTCTCACTCTCACTCTCTCTCACTCTCACTCATTCTCTCTCTCACTCTCACTCTCACTCACTCTCACACACACTCACTCTCACTCTCACTCACTCTCACTCACTCTCACTCTCACTCTCACTCACTCACTCTCACTCTCACCCACTCTCACTCGCACTCTCAAGCTCACTCACTCTCACTCTCACACTCAATCTCTCTCACTCTCACTCACTCTCACTCTCACTCACTCTCACTCTCACTCACTCTCACTCTCCCTCACTCTCACTCTCACAAACTCTCACTCTCACTCTCTCTCTCTCACTCTCACTCTCACTCTCTCACACTCACTCTCACTCTCACTCTCACTCTCAGTCACTCTCACTCACACTCACTCTCTCTCACTCTCACTCTCACTCACTCTCACTCACTCTCACTCACTCTCACTCACTCTCACTCACTCTCACTCACTCTCACTCTCACTCTCACTCACTCACACTCTCACTCACACTCTCTCTCACTCTTACTCACTCTCTCTCACTCTCACTCACTCTCACTCTCACTCTTACTCACTCTCACTCACACTTACTCTCAATCTCACTCACTCTCACTCTCACTCACTCTCACTCACTCTCACTCTCAGTCTATCTGCCTCTCACTCTCACTCACTCTCATTCACTCTCACTCTCACTCACTCCGACTCTGACTCTGTCACACTCACTCTCACTCTCACTCTCTCTCACTCTCACTCTCAATCACTCTCACTCTCACTCTTTCTCACTCTCACTCTCACAATTTCTCACTCTCACTCACACTCACTCTCACTCACTCTCTCTCACTCACTCTCACTCTCTCTCACTCTCACTCATTCTCACTCTCACTCTCACTCACTCACTCTCACTCACTCTCCCTCACTCTCACTCTCACAAACTCTCACTCTCACTCTCTCTCTCTCACTCTCACTCTCACTCACTCACACTCACTCTCACTCTCACTCTCACTCTCACTCACGCTCACTCACTCTCACTCTCACTCACTCTCACTCTCACTCTCTCTCACTCTCACTCATTCTCTCTCTCACTCTCACTCTCACTCACTCTCACAAACACTCACTCTCACTCTCACTCACTCTCACTCTCACTCACACTCACTCTCACTCTTTCTCACTCTCACTCTCACTCACTCTCAATTTCACTCACTCTCACTCACTCTCACTCTATCGCTCACTCACTCTCACTCTCACTCTCACTCTCACTCACTCTCACACTCACTCACTCTCATCTCACTCACTCTCACTCACTCTCACCCACTCTCACTCTCTCTATCTCTCATTCTCACTCACTCTCACTCACTCTCACTCTCACACTCACTCTCACTCTCACTCTCTCTCACTCTCACTCTCGCTCACTCTCACTCTCACTCTCTCTCACTTTCACTCACACTCACCATAGTTTACTCTCTCTCACTCTCACTCTCAATCTCACACTCACTCTCTCTCACTCTCACTCTCAATCACTCTCAATCTCAATCTCACTCTCACTCTCACTCTCACTCACTCTCACTCACTCTCACTCACTCTCACTCTCACTCTCACTCTCACTCTCACTCACTCACACTCTCACTCATTCTCACTCTCTCTCACTCTCACTCACTCTCTCTCACTCTCACTCACTCTCACTCTCACTCACTCTCACTCTCACTCACTCTCACTCTCAGTCTCTCTGACTCTCACTCTCACTCACTCTCACTCACTCTCACTCTCAATCTCTCTGACTCTCACTCTCACTCTCTCACACTCACTCTCACTCTCACTCTCTCTCACTCTCACTCTCAATCAATCTCACTCTCATTCTTTCTCACTCTCACTCTCACTCACTCTCACTCACTCTCTCTCACTCTCACTCTCTCACTCTCACTCGCTCTCACTCTCACCCACTCTCACTCGCACTCTCACGCTCACTCACTCTCACTCTCACAC
Organism: Pristiophorus japonicus; assembly: GCF_044704955.1. Taxonomy (NCBI): domain Eukaryota; kingdom Metazoa; phylum Chordata; class Chondrichthyes; family Pristiophoridae; genus Pristiophorus; species Pristiophorus japonicus. The sequence continues at coordinate 17,781 of NW_027252383.1, read as the reverse complement.
TCACTGTCTCTCACTCTCACTCACTCTCACTCTCACTCACTCTCACTCTCCCTCACTCTCACTCTCACAAACTCTCACTCTCACACTCTCTCTCTCACTCTCACTCTCACTCACTCACACTCCCTCTCAATCTCACTCTCACTCACGCTCACTCACTCTCACTCTCACACTCACTCTCTCTCACTCTCACTCTCACTCTCTCTCACTCTCACTCTCGCTCACTCTCACTCTCACTCTCTCTCACTTTCATTCACACTCACCATAGCTTACTCTCTCTCACTCTCAGTCTCAATCTCACACTCACTCTCTCTCACTCTCACTCTCGCTCACTCACTCTCATTCTCTCTCACTCACACTCACACTCACTTACTCTCTCTCACTCTCTCTCACTCTCACTCTCAATCACTCTCAATCTCAATCTCACTCTCCCTCTCACTCTCACTCACTCTCACTCACTCTCACTCACTCTCACTCTCACTCTCACTCACTCACACTCTCACTCACTCTCACTCTCTCTCACTCTCACTCACTCTCTCTCATTCTCACTCACTCTCTCTCACTCTCACTCACTCTCACTCTCACTCTCACTCTCATTCACTCTCACTCACACTCACTCTCACTCACTCTCTCTCACTCTCACTCTCTCTCACTCTCACTCACACTCACTCTCACTCTCACTCACTCTCTCTCACTCTCACTCACTCACACTCACTCTCACTCTCACTCTCACTCACGCTCACTCACTCTCACTCTCACTCACTCTCACTCTCACTCTCTCACTCTCACTCATTCTCTCTCTCACTCTCACTCTCACTCTCACGCATTCTCTCTCTCTCACTCTCACTCTCACTCACTCACACTCCCTCTCAATCTCACTCTCACTCACGCTCACTCACTCTCACTCTCACTCACTCTCACTCTCACTCTCTCACTCTCACTCATTCTCTCTCTCACTCTCACTCTCACTCTCACGCATTCTCTCTCTCTCACTCTCACTCTCACTCACTCTCACACACACTCACTCTCACTCTCACTCACTCTCACTCACTCTCACTCTCACTCTCACTCACTCACTCTCACTTTCTCTCACTCTCACTCACTAGCTCTCACACTCAATCACTCTCACTCTCACTCTCAGTCACTCTCACTCACACTCACTCTCTCTCACTCTCACTCTCACTCACTCTCACTCACTCTCACTCACTCTCACTCACTCTCACTCTCACTCTCACTCACTCACACTCTCACTCACACTCTCTCTCACTCTCACTCACTCTCTCACTCTCACTCACTCTCACTCTCACTCTTACTCACTCTCACTCACACTTACTCTCACTCTCACTCACTCTCACTCTCACTCACTCTCACTCACTCTCACTCTCAGTCTATCTGACTCTCACTCTCACTCACTCTCATTCACTCTCACTCTCACTCACTCTGACTCTCACTCTGTCACACTCACTCTCACTCTCACTCTCTCTCACTCTCACTCTCAATCACTCTCACTCTCACTCTTTCTCACTCTCACTCACACTCACTCTCACTCACTCTCTCTCACTCTCACTCTCTCTCACTCACACTCACACTCACTTACTCTCTCTCACTCTCTCTCACTCTCACTCTCAATCACTGTCAATCTCAATCTCACTCTCACTCTCACTCTCACTCACTCTCACTCACTCTCACTCACTCTCACTCTCACTCTCACTCTCACTCTCACTCTCACTCTCACTCAATCACACTCTCACTCACTCTCACTCTCTCTCGCTCTCACTCACTCTCACTCACTCTCACACACACTCACTCTCACTCTCACTCACTCTCACTCTCACTCACACTCACTCTCACTCTTTCTCACTCTCACTCTCACTCACTCTCAATTTCACTCACTCTCACTCACTCTCACTCTATCGCTCACTCACTCTCACTCTCACTCTCACTCTCACTCACTCTCACACTCACTCACTCTCATCTCACTCACTCTCACTCACTCTCACTCACTCTCACTCTCTCTATCTCTCATTCTCACTCACTCTCACTCACTCTCACTCTCACACTCACTCTCACTCTCACTCTCTCTCACTCTCACTCTCGCTCACTCTCACTCTCACTCTCTCTCACTTTCACTCACACTCACCATAGTTTACTCTCTCTCACTCTCACTCTCAATCTCACACTCACTCTCTCTCACTCTCACTCTCAATCACTCTCAATCTCAATCTCACTCTCACTCTCACTCTCACTCACTCTCACTCACTCTCACTCACTCTCACTCTCACTCTCACTCTCACTCTCACTCACTCACACTCTCACTCATTCTCACTCTCTCTCACTCTCACTCACTCTCTCTCACTCTCACTCACTCTCACTCTCACTCACTCTCACTCTCACTCACTCTCACTCTCAGTCTCTCTGACTCTCACTCTCACTCACTCTCACTCACTCTCACTCTCAATCTCTCTGACTCTCACTCTCACTCTCTCACACTCACTCTCACTCTCACTCTCTCTCACTCTCACTCTCAATCAATCTCACTCTCATTCTTTCTCACTCTCACTCTCACTCACTCTCACTCACTCTCTCTCACTCTCACTCTCTCACTCTCACTCGCTCTCACTCTCACCCACTCTCACTCGCACTCTCACGCTCACTCACTCTCACTCTCACACTCACTGTCTCTCACTCTCACTCACTCTCACTCTCACTCACTCTCACTCTCCCTCACTCTCACTCTCACAAACTCTCACTCTCACACTCTCTCTCTCACTCTCACTCTCACTCACTCACACTCCCTCTCAATCTCACTCTCACTCACGCTCACTCACTCTCACTCTCACACTCACTCTCTCTCACTCTCACTCTCACTCTCTCTCACTCTCACTCTCGCTCACTCTCACTCTCACTCTCTCTCACTTTCATTCACACTCACCATAGCTTACTCTCTCTCACTCTCAGTCTCAATCTCACACTCACTCTCTCTCACTCTCACTCTCGCTCACTCACTCTCATTCTCTCTCACTCACACTCACACTCACTTACTCTCTCTCACTCTCTCTCACTCTCACTCTCAATCACTCTCAATCTCAATCTCACTCTCCCTCTCACTCTCACTCACTCTCACTCACTCTCACTCACTCTCACTCTCACTCTCACTCACTCACACTCTCACTCACTCTCACTCTCTCTCACTCTCACTCACTCTCTCTCATTCTCACTCACTCTCTCTCACTCTCACTCACTCTCACTCTCACTCTCACTCTCATTCACTCTCACTCACACTCACTCTCACTCACTCTCTCTCACTCTCACTCTCTCTCACTCTCACTCACACTCACTCTCACTCTCACTCACTCTCTCTCACTCTCACTCACTCACACTCACTCTCACTCTCACTCTCACTCACGCTCACTCACTCTCACTCTCACTCACTCTCACTCTCACTCTCTCACTCTCACTCATTCTCTCTCTCACTCTCACTCTCACTCTCACGCATTCTCTCTCTCTCACTCTCACTCTCACTCACTCACACTCCCTCTCAATCTCACTCTCACTCACGCTCACTCACTCTCACTCTCACTCACTCTCACTCTCACTCTCTCACTCTCACTCATTCTCTCTCTCACTCTCACTCTCACTCTCACGCATTCTCTCTCTCTCACTCTCACTCTCACTCACTCTCACACACACTCACTCTCACTCTCACTCACTCTCACTCACTCTCACTCTCACTCTCACTCACTCACTCTCACTTTCTCTCACTCTCACTCACTAGCTCTCACACTCAATCACTCTCACTCTCACTCTCAGTCACTCTCACTCACACTCACTCTCTCTCACTCTCACTCTCACTCACTCTCACTCACTCTCACTCACTCTCACTCACTCTCACTCTCACTCTCACTCACTCACACTCTCACTCACACTCTCTCTCACTCTCACTCACTCTCTCACTCTCACTCACTCTCACTCTCACTCTTACTCACTCTCACTCACACTTACTCTCACTCTCACTCACTCTCACTCTCACTCACTCTCACTCACTCTCACTCTCAGTCTATCTGACTCTCACTCTCACTCACTCTCATTCACTCTCACTCTCACTCACTCTGACTCTCACTCTGTCACACTCACTCTCACTCTCACTCTCTCTCACTCTCACTCTCAATCACTCTCACTCTCACTCTTTCTCACTCTCACTCACACTCACTCTCACTCACTCTCTCTCACTCTCACTCTCTCTCACTCACACTCACACTCACTTACTCTCTCTCACTCTCTCTCACTCTCACTCTCAATCACTGTCAATCTCAATCTCACTCTCACTCTCACTCTCACTCACTCTCACTCACTCTCACTCACTCTCACTCTCACTCTCACTCTCACTCTCACTCTCACTCTCACTCAATCACACTCTCACTCACTCTCACTCTCTCTCGCTCTCACTCACTCTCTCTCACTCTCACTCTCACTCACTCTCACTCTCAGTCTCTCTGACTCTCACTCTCACTCACTCTCACTCACTCTCACTCTCACTCTCTCTGACTCTCACTCTCACTCTCTCACACTCACTCTCACTCTCACTCTCTCTCACTCTCACTCTCAATCACTCTCACTCTCATTCTTTCTCACTCTCACTCTCACTCACTCTCACTCACTCTCTCTCACCCTCACTCTCTCACTCTCACTCGCTCTCACTCTCACCCACTCTCACTCGCACTCTCACGCTCACTCACTCTCACTCTCACACTCACTCTCTCTCACTCTCACTCTCACTCTCTCTCACTCTCACTCTCGCTCACTCTCACTCTCACTCTCTCTCACTTTCATTCACACTCACCATAGCTTACTCTCTCTCACTCTCAGTCTCAATCTCACACTCACTCTCTCTCACTCTCACTCTCGCTCACTCACTCTCATTCTCTCTCACTCACACTCACACTCACTTACTCTCTCTCACTCTCTCTCACTCTCACTCTCAATCACTCTCAATCTCAATCTCACTCTCCCTCTCACTCTCACTCACTCTCACTCACTCTCACTCACTCTCACTCTCACTCTCACTCACTCACACTCTCACTCACTCTCACTCTCTCTCACTCTCACTCACTCTCTCTCATTCTCACTCACTCTCTCTCACTCTCACTCACTCTCACTCTCACTCTCACTCTCATTCACTCTCACTCACACTCACTCTCACTCACTCTCTCTCACTCTCACTCTCTCTCACTCTCACTCTCACTCACTCTCACTCTCACTCACTCTCACTCTCAGTCTCTCTGACTCTCACTCTCACTCACTCTCACTCACTCTCACTCTCACTCTCTCTGACTCTCACTCTCACTCTCTCACACTCACTCTCACTCTCTCTCACTCTCACTCTCAATCACTCTCACTCTCATTCTCTCTCACTCTCAATCTCACTCACTCTCACTCACTCTCTCTAACTCTCACTCTCTCACTCTCACTCACTCTCACTCTCACCCACTCTCACTCGCACTCTCACGCACACTCACTCTCACACTCACTCTCTCTCACTCTCACTCACTCTCACTCTCACTCTCACTCACTCTCACTCTCCCTCACTCTCACTCTCACAAACTCTCACTCTCACTCTCTCTCTCTCACTCTCACTCTCACTCACTCACACTCACTCTCACTGTCACTCTCACTCACTCTCACTCACTCTCACTCTCACTCACTCTCACTCTCACTCTCTCTCACTCTCACTCATTCTCTCTCTCACTCTCACTCTCACTCACTCTCACACACACTCACTCTCACTCTCACTCACTCTCACTCACTCTCACTCTCACTCACTCACTCTCACTCTCACCCACTCTCACTCGCACTCTCAAGCTCACTGACTCTCACTCTCACACTCAATCTCTCTCACTCACTCTCACTCTCCCTCACTCTCACTCTCACAAACTCTCACTCTCACTCTCTCTCTCTCACTCTCACTCTCACTCACTCACACTCACTCTCACTCTCACTCTCACTCTCAGTCACTCTCACTCACACTCACTCTCTCTCACTCTCACTCTCACTCACTCTCACTCACTCTCACTCACTCTCACTCACTCTCACTCACTCTCACTCACTCTCACTCTCACTCTCACTCACTCACACTCTCACTCACACTCTCTCTCACTCTCACTCACTCTCTCTCACTCTCACTCACTCTCACTCTCACTCTTACTCACTCTCACTCACACTTACTCTCAATCTCACTCACTCTCACTCTCACTCACTCTCACTCACTCTCACTCTCAGTCTATCTGCCTCTCACTCTCACTCACTCTCATTCACTCTCACTCTCACTCACTCCGACTCTCACTCTGTCACACTCACTCTCACTCTCACTCTCTCTCACTCTCACTCTCAATCACTCTCACTCTCACTCTTTCTCACTCTCACTCTCACAATTTCTCACTGTCACTCACACTCACTCTCACTCACTCTCTCTCACTCACTCTCACTCTCTCTCACTCTCACTCACTCTCACTCTCACTCTCACTCACTCACTCTCACTCACTCTCCCTCACTCTCACTCTCACAAACTCTCACTCTCACTCTCTCTCTCTCACTCTCACTCTCACTCACTCACACTCACTCTCACTCTCACTCTCACTCTCACTCTCACTCACGCTCACTCACTCTCACTCTCACTCACTCTCACTCTCACTCTCTCTCACTCTCACTCATTCTCTCTCTCACTCTCACTCTCACTCACTCTCACACACACTCACTCTCACTCTCACTCACTCTCACTCTCACTCACACTCACTCTCACTCTTTCTCACTCTCACTCTCACTCACTCTCAATTTCACTCACTCTCACTCACTCTCACTCTATCGCTCACTCACTCTCACTCTCACTCTCACTCTCACTCACTCTCACACTCACTCACTCTCATCTCACTCACTCTCACTCACTCTCACTCACTCTCACTCTCTCTATCTCTCATTCTCACTCACTCTCACTCACTCTCACTCTCACACTCACTCTCAATCTCACTCTCTCTCACTCTCACTCTCGCTCACTCTCACTCTCACTCTCTCTCACTTTCACTCACACTCACCATAGCTTACTCTCTCTCACTCTCACTCTCAATCTCACACTCACTCTCTCTCACTCTCACTCTCAATCACTCTCAATCTCAATCTCACTCTCACTCTCACTCTCACTCACTCTCACTCACTCTCACTCACTCTCACTCTCACTCTCACTCTCACTCTCACTCACTCACACTCTCACTCACTCTCACTCTCTCTCACTCTCACTCACTCTCTCTCACTCTCACTCACTCTCACTCTCACTCACTCTCACTCTCACTCACTCTCACTCTCCGTCTCTCTGACTCTCACTCTCACTCACTCTCACTCACTCTCACTCTCAATCTCTCTGACTCTCACTCTCACTCTCTCACACTCACTCTCACTCTCACTCTCTCTCACTCTCACTCTCAATCACTCTCACTCTCATTCTTTCTCACTCTCACTCTCACTCACTCTCACTCACTCTCTCTCACTCTCACTCTCTCACTCTCACTCGCTCACAGTCTCACCCACTCTCACTCGCACTCTCACGCTCACTCACTCTCACTCTCACACTCACTGTCTCTCACTCTCACTCACTCTCACTCTCACTCACTCTCACTCTCCCTCACTCTCACTCTCACAAACTCTCACTCTCACACTCTCTCTCTCACTCTCACTCTCACTCACTCACACTCCCTCTCAATCTCACTCTCACTCACGCTCACTCACTCTCACTCTCACACTCACTCTCTCTCACTCTCACTCTCACTCTCTCTCACTCTCACTCTCGCTCACTCTCACTCTCACTCTCTCTCACTTTCATTCACACTCACCATAGCTTACTCTCTCTCACTCTCAGTCTCAATCTCACACTCACTCTCTCTCACTCTCACTCTCGCTCACTCACTCTCATTCTCTCTCACTCACACTCACACTCACTTACTCCCTCTCACTCTCTCTCACTCTCACTCTCTCTCACTCTCAATCACTCTCAATCTCAATCTCACTCTCCCTCTCACTCTCACTCACTCTCACTCACTCTCACTCACTCTCACTCTCACTCTCACTCACTCACACTCTCACTCACTCTCACTCTCTCTCACTCTCACTCACTCTCTCTCATTCTCACTCACTCTCACTCTCACTCACTCTCACTCTCACTCTCACTCTCATTCACTCTCACTCACACTCACTCTCACTCACTCTCTCTCACTCTCACTCTCTCTCACTCTCACTCTCACTCACTCTCACTCTCACTCACTCTCACTCTCAGTCTCTCTGACTCTCACTCTCACTCACTCTCACTCACTCTCACTCTCACTCTCTCTGACTCTCACTCTCACTCTCTCACACTCACTCTCACTCTCTCTCACTCTCACTCTCAATCACTCTCACTCTCATTCTCTCTCACTCTCAATCTCACTCACTCTCACTCACTCTCTCTCACTCTCACTCTCTCACTCTCACTCACTCTCACTCTCACCCACTCTCACTCGCACTCTCACCTCACTCACTCTCACACTCACTCTCTCTCACTCTCACTCACTCTCACTCTCACTCTCACTCACTCTCACTCTCCCTCACTCTCACTCTCACAAACTCTCACTCTCACTCTCTCTCTCTCACTCTCACTCTCACTCACTCACACTCACTCTCACTGTCACTCTCACTCACTCTCACTCACTCTCACTCTCACTCACTCTCACTCTCACTCTCTCTCACTCTCACTCATCTCTCTCTCACTCTCACTCTGACTCACTCTAACACACACTCACTCTCACTCTCACTCACTCTCACTCACTCTCACTCTCACTCACTCACTCTCACTCTCACCCACTCTCACTCGCACTCTCACGCTCACTCACTCACTCTCACACTCACTCTCACTCCACTCACTCCACTCTCACTCACTCTCACTCTCCCTCACTCTCACTCTCACAAACTCTCACTCTCACTCTCTCTCTCTCACTCTCATTCTCACTCACTCACACTCACTCTCACTCTCACTCTCACTCTCAGTCACTCTCACTCACACTCACTCTCTCTCACTCTCACTCTCACTCACTCTCACTCACTCTCACTCACTCTCACTCACTCTCACTCACTCTCACTCACTCTCACTCTCACTCTCACTCACTCACACTCTCACTCACACTCTCTCTCACTCACACTCACTGTCTCTCACTCTCACTCACTCTCACTCTCACTCACTCTCACTCTCCCTCACTCTCACTCTCACAAACTCTCACTCTCACACTCTCTCTCTCACTCTCACTCTCACTCACTCACACTCCCTCTCAATCTCACTCTCACTCACGCTCACTCACTCTCACTCTCACACTCACTCTCTCTCACTCTCACTCTCACTCTCTCTCACTCTCACTCTCGCTCACTCTCACTCTCACTCTCTCTCACTTTCATTCACACTCACCATAGCTTACTCTCTCTCACTCTCAGTCTCAATCTCACACTTACTCTCTCTCACTCTCACTCTCGCTCACTCACTCTCATTCTCTCTCACTCACACTCACACTCACTTACTCTCTCTCACTCTCTCTCACTCTCACTCTCAATCACTCTCAATCTCAATCTCACTCTCCCTCTCACTCTCACTCACTCTCACTCACTCTCACTCACTCTCACTCTCACTCTCACTCACTCACACTCTCTCACTCTCTCTCTCTCTCTCACTCTCACTCACTCTCTCTCATTTTCACTCACTCTCTCTCACTCTCACTCACTCTCACTCTCACTCTCACTCTCATTCACTCTCACTCACACTCACTCTCACTCACTCTCTCTCACTCTCACTCTCTCTCACTCTCACTCTCACTCACTCTCACTCTCACTCACTCTCACTCTCAGTCTCTCTGACTCTCACTCTCACTCACTCTCACTCACTCTCACTCTCACTCTCTCTGACTCTCACACTCTCACTCACTCTCACTCACTCTCACTCTCAGTCTATCTGACTCTCACTCTCACTCACTCTCATTCACTCTCACTCTCACTCACTCTGACTCTCACTCTGTCACACTCACTCTCACTCTCACTCTCTCTCACTCTCACTCTCAATCACTCTCACTCTCACTCTTTCTCACTCTCACTCACACTCACTCTCACTCACTCTCTCTCACTCTCACTCTCTCTCACTCACACTCACACTCACTTACTCTCTCTCACTCTCTCTCACTCTCACTCTCAATCACTGTCAATCTCAATCTCACTCTCACTCTCACTCTCACTCACTCTCACTCACTCTCACTCACTCTCACTCTCACTCTCACTCTCACTCTCACTCTCACTCAATCACACTCTCACTCACTCTCACTCTCTCTCGCTCTCACTCACTCTCTCTCACTCTCACTCTCACTCACTCTCACTCTCAGTCTCTCTGACTCTCACTCTCACTCACTCTCACTCACTCTCACTCTCACTCTCTCTGACTCTCACTCTCACTCTCTCACACTCACTCTCACTCTCACTCTCTCTCACTCTCACTCTCAATCACTCTCACTCTCATTCTTTCTCACTCTCACTCTCACTCACTCTCACTCACTCTCTCTCACCCTCACTCTCTCACTCTCACTCGCTCTCACTCTCACCCACTCTCACTCGCACTCTCACGCTCACTCACTCTCACTCTCACACTCACTCTCTCTCACTCTCACTCTCACTCTCTCTCACTCTCACTCTCGCTCACTCTCACTCTCACTCTCTCTCACTTTCATTCACACTCACCATAGCTTACTCTCTCTCACTCTCAGTCTCAATCTCACACTCACTCTCTCTCACTCTCACTCTCGCTCACTCACTCTCATTCTCTCTCACTCACACTCACACTCACTTACTCTCTCTCACTCTCTCTCACTCTCACTCTCAATCACTCTCAATCTCAATCTCACTCTCCCTCTCACTCTCACTCACTCTCACTCACTCTCACTCACTCTCACTCTCACTCTCACTCACTCACACTCTCACTCACTCTCACTCTCTCTCACTCTCACTCACTCTCTCTCATTCTCACTCACTCTCTCTCACTCTCACTCACTCTCACTCTCACTCTCACTCTCATTCACTCTCACTCACACTCACTCTCACTCACTCTCTCTCACTCTCACTCTCTCTCACTCTCACTCTCACTCACTCTCACTCTCACTCACTCTCACTCTCAGTCTCTCTGACTCTCACTCTCACTCACTCTCACTCACTCTCACTCTCACTCTCTCTGACTCTCACTCTCACTCTCTCACACTCACTCTCACTCTCTCTCACTCTCACTCTCAATCACTCTCACTCTCATTCTCTCTCACTCTCAATCTCACTCACTCTCACTCACTCTCTCTAACTCTCACTCTCTCACTCTCACTCACTCTCACTCTCACCCACTCTCACTCGCACTCTCACGCACACTCACTCTCACACTCACTCTCTCTCACTCTCACTCACTCTCACTCTCACTCTCACTCACTCTCACTCTCCCTCACTCTCACTCTCACAAACTCTCACTCTCACTCTCTCTCTCTCACTCTCACTCTCACTCACTCACACTCACTCTCACTGTCACTCTCACTCACTCTCACTCACTCTCACTCTCACTCACTCTCACTCTCACTCTCTCTCACTCTCACTCATTCTCTCTCTCACTCTCACTCTCACTCACTCTCACACACACTCACTCTCACTCTCACTCACTCTCACTCACTCTCACTCTCACTCACTCACTCTCACTCTCACCCACTCTCACTCGCACTCTCAAGCTCACTGACTCTCACTCTCACACTCAATCTCTCTCACTCACTCTCACTCTCCCTCACTCTCACTCTCACAAACTCTCACTCTCACTCTCTCTCTCTCACTCTCACTCTCACTCACTCACACTCACTCTCACTCTCACTCTCACTCTCAGTCACTCTCACTCACACTCACTCTCTCTCACTCTCACTCTCACTCACTCTCACTCACTCTCACTCACTCTCACTCACTCTCACTCACTCTCACTCACTCTCACTCTCACTCTCACTCACTCACACTCTCACTCACACTCTCTCTCACTCTCACTCACTCTCTCTCACTCTCACTCACTCTCACTCTCACTCTTACTCACTCTCACTCACACTTACTCTCAATCTCACTCACTCTCACTCTCACTCACTCTCACTCACTCTCACTCTCAGTCTATCTGCCTCTCACTCTCACTCACTCTCATTCACTCTCACTCTCACTCACTCCGACTCTCACTCTGTCACACTCACTCTCACTCTCACTCTCTCTCACTCTCACTCTCAATCACTCTCACTCTCACTCTTTCTCACTCTCACTCTCACAATTTCTCACTGTCACTCACACTCACTCTCACTCACTCTCTCTCACTCACTCTCACTCTCTCTCACTCTCACTCACTCTCACTCTCACTCTCACTCACTCACTCTCACTCACTCTCCCTCACTCTCACTCTCACAAACTCTCACTCTCACTCTCTCTCTCTCACTCTCACTCTCACTCACTCACACTCACTCTCACTCTCACTCTCACTCTCACTCTCACTCACGCTCACTCACTCTCACTCTCACTCACTCTCACTCTCACTCTCTCTCACTCTCACTCATTCTCTCTCTCACTCTCACTCTCACTCACTCTCACACACACTCACTCTCACTCTCACTCACTCTCACTCTCACTCACACTCACTCTCACTCTTTCTCACTCTCACTCTCACTCACTCTCAATTTCACTCACTCTCACTCACTCTCACTCTATCGCTCACTCACTCTCACTCTCACTCTCACTCTCACTCACTCTCACACTCACTCACTCTCATCTCACTCACTCTCACTCACTCTCACTCACTCTCACTCTCTCTATCTCTCATTCTCACTCACTCTCACTCACTCTCACTCTCACACTCACTCTCAATCTCACTCTCTCTCACTCTCACTCTCGCTCACTCTCACTCTCACTCTCTCTCACTTTCACTCACACTCACCATAGCTTACTCTCTCTCACTCTCACTCTCAATCTCACACTCACTCTCTCTCACTCTCACTCTCAATCACTCTCAATCTCAATCTCACTCTCACTCTCACTCTCACTCACTCTCACTCACTCTCACTCACTCTCACTCTCACTCTCACTCTCACTCTCACTCACTCACACTCTCACTCACTCTCACTCTCTCTCACTCTCACTCACTCTCTCTCACTCTCACTCACTCTCACTCTCACTCACTCTCACTCTCACTCACTCTCACTCTCCGTCTCTCTGACTCTCACTCTCACTCACTCTCACTCACTCTCACTCTCAATCTCTCTGACTCTCACTCTCACTCTCTCACACTCACTCTCACTCTCACTCTCTCTCACTCTCACTCTCAATCACTCTCACTCTCATTCTTTCTCACTCTCACTCTCACTCACTCTCACTCACTCTCTCTCACTCTCACTCTCTCACTCTCACTCGCTCACAGTCTCACCCACTCTCACTCGCACTCTCACGCTCACTCACTCTCACTCTCACACTCACTGTCTCTCACTCTCACTCACTCTCACTCTCACTCACTCTCACTCTCCCTCACTCTCACTCTCACAAACTCTCACTCTCACACTCTCTCTCTCACTCTCACTCTCACTCACTCACACTCCCTCTCAATCTCACTCTCACTCACGCTCACTCACTCTCACTCTCACACTCACTCTCTCTCACTCTCACTCTCACTCTCTCTCACTCTCACTCTCGCTCACTCTCACTCTCACTCTCTCTCACTTTCATTCACACTCACCATAGCTTACTCTCTCTCACTCTCAGTCTCAATCTCACACTCACTCTCTCTCACTCTCACTCTCGCTCACTCACTCTCATTCTCTCTCACTCACACTCACACTCACTTACTCTCTCTCACTCTCTCTCACTCTCACTCTCAATCACTCTCAATCTCAATCTCACTCTCCCTCTCACTCTCACTCACTCTCACTCACTCTCACTCACTCTCACTCTCACTCTCACTCACTCACACTCTCACTCACTCTCACTCTCTCTCACTCTCACTCACTCTCTCTCATTCTCACTCACTCTCTCTCACTCTCACTCACCCTCACTCTCACGCTCACTCTCATTCACTCTCACTCACACTCACTCTCACTCACTCTCTCTCACTCTCACTCTCTCTCACTCTCACTCTCACTCACTCTCACTCTCACTCACTCTCACTCTCAGTCTCTCTGACTCTCACTCTCACTCACTCTCACTCACTCTCACTCTCACTCTCTCTGACTCTCACTCTCACTCTCTCACACTCACTCTCACTCTCTCTCACTCTCACTCTCAATCACTCTCACTCTCATTCTCTCTCACTCTCAATCTCACTCACTCTCACTCACTCTCTCTCACTCTCACTCTCTCACTCTCACTCACTCTCACTCTCACCCACTCTCACTCGCACTCTCACGCTCACTCACTCTCACACTCACTCTCTCTCACTCTCACTCACTCTCACTCTCACTCTCACTCACTCTCACTCTCCCTCACTCTCACTCTCACAAACTCTCACTCTCACTCTCTCTCTCTCACTCTCACTCTCACTCACTCACACTCACTCTCACTGTCACTCTCACTCACTCTCACTCACTCTCACTCTCACTCACTCTCACTCTCACTCTCTCTCACTCTCACTCATTCTCTCTCTCACTCTCACTCTGACTCACTCTAACACACACTCACTCTCACTCTCACTCACTCTCACTCACTCTCACTCTCACTCACTCACTCTCACTCTCACCCACTCTCACTCGCACTCTCACGCTCACTCACTCTCACTCTCACACTCAATCTCTCTCACTCTCACTCACTCTCACTCTCACTCACTCTCACTCTCCCTCACTCTCACTCTCACAAACTCTCACTCTCACTCTCTCTCTCTCACTCTCATTCTCACTCACTCACACTCACTCTCACTCTCACTCTCAGTCACTCTCACTCACACTCACTCTCTCTCACTCTCACTCTCACTCACTCTCACTCACTCTCACTCACTCTCACTCACTCTCACTCACTCTCACTCACTCTCACTCTCACTCTCACTCACTCACACTCTCACTCACACTCTCTCTCACTCTCACTCACTCTCTCTCACTCTCACTCACTCTCACTCTCACTCTTACTCACTCTCACTCACACTTACTCTCAATCTCACTCACTCTCACTCTCACTCACTCTCACTCTCAGTCTACCTGCCTCTCACTCTCACTCACTCTCATTCACTCTCACTCTCACTCACTCCGACTCTCACTCTGTCACACTCACTCTCACTCTCACTCTCTCTCACTCTCACTCTCAATCACTCTCACTCTCACTCTTTCTCACTCTCACTCTCACAATTTCTCACTCTCACTCACACTCACTCTCACTCACTCTCTCTCACTCACTCTCACTCTCTCTCACTCTCACTCACTCTCACTCTCACTCTCACTCACTCACTCTCACTCACTCTCCCTCACTCTCACTCTCACAAACTCTCACTCTCACTCTCTCTCTCTCACTCTCACTCTCACTCACTCACACTCACTCTCACTCTCACTCTCACTCTCACTCACGCTCACTCACTCTCACTCTCACTCTCACTCACTCTCACTCTCACTCTCTCTCACTCTCACTCATTCTCTCTCTCACTCTCACTCTCACTCACTCTCACACACACTCACTCTCACTCTCACTCACTCTCACTCTCACTCACACTCACTCTCACTCGTTCTCACTCTCACTCTCACTCACTCTCAATTTCACTCTCACTCTCACTCACTCTCACTCTATCGCTCACTCACTCTCACTCTCACTCTCACTCTCACTCACTCTCACACTCACTCACTCTCATCTCACTCACTCTCACTCACTCTCACTCACTCTCACTCTCTCTATCTCTCATTCTCACTCACTCTCACTCACTCTCACTCTCACACTCACTCTCACTCTCACTCTCTCTCACTCTCACTCTCGCTCACTCTCACTCTCTCTCACTTTCACTCACATTCACCATAGCTTACTCTCTCTCACTCTCACTCTCAATCTCACACTCACTCTCTCTCACTCTCACTCTCGCTCACTCACTCTCATTCTCTCTCACTCACACTCACACTCACTTACTCTCTCTCACTCTCTCTCACTCTCACTCTCAATCACTCTCAATCTCAATCTCACTCTCACTCTCACTCTCACTCATTCTCACTCACTCTCACTCACTCTCACTCTCACTCTCACTCTCACTCTCACTCACTCACACTCTCACTCACTCTCACTCTCTCTCACTCTCACTCACTCTCTCTCACTCTCTCTCACTCTCACTCTCACTCACTCTCACTCTCACTCACTCTCACTCTCAGTCTCTCTGAATCTCACTCTCACTCACTCTCACTCACTCTCACTCTCAATCTCTCTGACTCTCACTCTCACTCTCTCACACTCACTCTCACTCTCACTCTCTCTCACTCTCACTCTCAATCACTCTCACTCTCATTCTTTCTCACTCTCACTCTCACTCACTCTCACTCACTCTCTCTCACTCTCACTCTCTCACTCTCACTCGCTCTCACTCTCACCCACTCTCACTCGCACTCTCACGCTCACTCACTCTCACTCTCACACTCACTGTCTCTCACTCTCACTCACTCTCACTCTCACTCACTCTCACTCTCCCTCACTCTCACTCTCACAAACTCTCACTCTCACACCCTCTTTCTCACTCTCACTCTCACTCACTCACACTCCCTCTCAATCTCACTCACGCTCATTCACTCTCACTCTCACTCACTCTCACTCTCACTCACTCTCACTCTCACTCATTCTCTCTCTCACTCTCACTCTCACTCTCACGCATTCTCTCTCTCTCACTCTCACTCTCACTCACTCTCACACACACTCACTCTCACTCTCACTCACTCTCACTCTCACTCTCACTCACTCACTCTCACTTTCTCTCACTCTCACTCACTCGCTCTCACACTCAATCACTCTCACTCTCACTCTCAGTCACTCTCACTCACACTCTCTCTCTCTCACTCTCACTCTCACTCACTCTCACTCACTCTCACTCACTCTCACTCACTCTCACTCTCACTCTCACTCACTCACACTCACTCTCACTCTCACTCTCAGTCACTCTCACTCACACTCACTCTCTCTCACTCTCACTCTCACTCACTCTCACTCACTCTCACTCACTCTCACTCACTCTCACTCACTCTCACTCTCACTCTCACTCACTCACACTCTCACTCACACTCTCTCTCACTCTCACTCACTCTCTCTCACTCTCACTCACTCTCACTCTCACTCTTACTCACTCTCACTCACACTTACTCTCAATCTCACTCACTCTCACTCTCACTCGCTCTCACTCACTCTCACTCTCAGTCTATCTGCCTCTCACTCTCACTCACTCTCATTCACTCTCACTCTCACTCACTCCGACTCTCACTCTGTCACACTCACTCTCACTCTCACTCTCTCTCACTCTCACTCTCAATCACTCTCACTCTCACTCTTTCTCACTCTCACTCTCACAATTTCTCACTCTCACTCACACTCACTCTCACTCACTCTCTCTCACTCACTCTCACTCTCTCTCACTCTCACTCACTCTCACCTCCCTCACTCTCACTCACTCACTCTCACTCACTCTCCCTCACTCTCACTATCACAAACACTCACTCTCACTCTCTCTCTCTCACTCTCACTCTCACTCACTCACAC
>NW_027252382.1:0-26014 GCF_044704955.1 Pristiophorus japonicus | reverse complement strand
GAGATGAGAGATGGAAGTTGGGAGATGGGAGATGGGAGTTAGGAGAGGGAGTTGGGAGTTGAGAGATTGGAGATGGGAGTTGGGAGATGGGAGATGGGAGTTGGGAGTTGGGAGATGGAAATTGGGTGATGGAATTTGGGAGATGGGAGATGGGGAGTTGGGAGTGGGGAGTTGCGAGATGGAGTAAAGATGGGAGTTGAAAGATGGAGTTGGGAGATGGGAGATGGGAGTTGGGAGATGGCAGTTGGGAGATGGAGTTGGGAGATGGGAGTTGGGAGTTGGGAGATGGGAGGTGAGGAATGGGAGATGGGCGATGGGAGTTGAGAGATGGGAGATGGGAGTTGGGAGATGGGAGATGGGAGTTGGGAGTTGGGTGATGGGCGTTGGGAGATGGCAGTTGGGAGTTGGGAGATGGGAGTTGGGAGATAGGAGAAGGGCGTCGGGAGATGGGAGTTGGGAGATGGGAGATGGGAGTTAGGAGATGGGAGTTGGGAGTTGGGAGATGGGAGATGGGAGATGAGAGATGGGAGTTGGGAGATGGGAGATGGGAGTTAGGAGTTGGGAGATGGGAGTTGAGAGATGGGAGATGGGAGTTGGGAGATGGGAGTTGGGAGATGGGAGATGAGAGTTGGGAGATGGGAATTGAGAGATGGGAGATGGGAGTTAGGAAATGGGAGATGGGAGTTGGGAGATGGGATGTGTGAATTGGGAGATGGGAGTTGGGAGATGGAAGATGGGAGTTAGGTGATGGAAGTTGGGAGATGGGAGTTGGGAGATGGGAGATGGGAGTTGGGAGATGGGAGTTGGGAGATGGGAGTTGATAGATGGTAGATGGGAGTTGGGAGATGGGAGATGGGATTTGGGAGTTGGCAGATGGGAGATGGGAGTTACAGGATGGGAGTTGGGAGTTGGGAGATGGGAGATGGGAGATGAGAGATGGAAGTTGGGTGATGGGAGATGGGAGTTAGGAGAGGGGAGTTGGGAGTTGAGAGATGGGAGATGGGAGTTGGGAGATGGGAGATGGGAGTTGGGAGTTGAGAGATGGGAGATGGGAGTTAGGAGATGGGAGTTGGGAGTTGGGTTATGGGAGATGGGAGATGAGAGATGGGAGTTGGGAGATGGGAATTGGGTGATGGAATTTGGGAGATGGGAGATGGGAGTTGGGAGATGGGAGTTGGGAGTTGGGAGATGCGAGATGGGAGGTAGGAGATGGGAGATGGGAGTTGGGAGATGGGAGTTGGGAGTTGGAGAAGATGGGAGTTAGGAGATGGAAGTTGGGAGATGGGAGTTGGGAGATGGGAGATGGGAGTTGGGAGATGGGAGTTGGGAGATGGGAGTTGGGAGGTGAGAGATGGGAGATGGGAGATGGGAGTTGAGAGATGGGAGATGGGAGTTCGGAGATGGGAGATGGCAGTTGGGAGATGGGAGATGGGAGTTGGGAGATGGAAGTTGAGAGATGGGAGATGGGAGTTAGGAGATAGGAGATGGGAGTTGGGAAATGGGAGTTGGGAGTTGGGAGATGGGAGTTGGGAGATGGGAGATGGGAGTAAGGAGATGGGAGTTGGGAGTTGGGAGATGGGAGCTAGGAGTTGGGAGTTGGGAGATGGGATTTGTGAGATGGGAGATGGGAGTTGTGAGATGGGAGATGGGAGTTAGGAGATGGAAGTTGGGAAATGGAGATGGGAGTTGGGAAATGGGAGTTGGCAGTTGAGAGATGGGTGATGGGAGCTGGGAGTTGGGAGTTTGGAGTTGGGAGATGGGAGATGGGAGTTGGGAGTTGGGAAATGGGAGTTGGGAGATGGGAGTTGGGAATTGGGAGATGGGAGTTGGGAGATGGGAGAAGGGCGTTGGGAGATGGGCGTTGAGAGATGGGAGATGGGAGTTGGGAGATGGGAGTTGGGAGATGGGTGTTGGGAGATGGGAGTTGGGAGTTTGGAGATGGGAGGTGAGAGATGGGAGATGGGCGATGGGAGTTGAGAGATGGGAGATGGGAGTTGGGAGATGGGAGATGGGAGTTGGGAGTTGGGTGATGGGCATTGGGAGATGGGAGTTGGGAGTTGGGAGATGGGAGTTGGGAGATGGGAGAAGGGCGTTGGGAGATGGGAGTTGGGAAATGTGAGATGGGAGTTAGGAGATGGGAGTTGGGAGTTGGGAGATGGGAGTTGGGTGATGGGAGAAGGGCGTTGGGAGATGGGACTTGGGAGATGGGAGATGGGAGTTAGGAGATGGGAGTTGGGAGTTGGGAGATGGGAGATGGGAGATGAGAGATGGAAGTTGGGAGATGTGAGATGGGAGTTAGGAGAGGGGAGTTGGGAGTTGAGAGATGGGAGATGGGAGTTGGGAGATGGGAAATGGGAGTTGGGAGTTGAGAGATGGGAGATGGGAGTTAGGAGATGGGAGTTGGGAGTTGGGTTATGGGAGATGGGTGATGAGAGATGGGAGTTGGGAGATGTGAATTGGGTGAGGGAATTTGGGAGATGGGAGATGGGAGTTGAGAGATGGGAGTTGGGAGTTGGGAGATGCGAGATGGGAGGTAGAAGATGGGAGTTGAAAGATGGGAGATGGGAGTTAGGAGATGGGAGATCCGAGTTGGGAGATGGGAGTTGGGATTTGGAAGATGGGAGTTAGGAGATGGAAGTTGGGAGATGGGAGTTGGGAGATGGAGATGGGAGTTTGGAGTTGGGAGATGGGAGGTGAGAGATGGGAGATGGGAGATAGGAGTTGAGAGATGGGAGATGGGAGTTGGGAGATGGGAGATGGGAGTTGGGAGATGGGAGTTAGGAGATGGGAGATGGGCGTTGGGAGATGAGAGTTGGACATTGGGAGAGGCGAGTTGGGAGATGGGAGATGGAAGTTAGGAGATGGGAGTTGGGAGATGGGAGATGGGAGTTGAGAGATGGGAGATGGGAGTTGGGAGATGGGAGATGGGAGATTGGCGTTGGGAGATGGGAGTTGGGAGATGGGAGTTGGGAGTTGGGAGATGGGAGGTGAGAGATGGGAGATGGGAGATGGGAGTTGAGAGATGGGAGGTGAGAGATGGGAGATAGGAGATGGGAGTTGAGAGATGGGAGATGGAAGTTAGGAGATGGGAGTTGGGAGATGGGAGAAGGGCGTTGGGAGATGGGACTTGGGAGATGGGAGATGGGAGTTAGGAGATGGGAGTTGGGAGTTGGGAGATGGGAGATGGGAGATGAGAGATGGAAGTTGGGAGATGTGAGATGGGAGTTAGGAGAGGGGAGTTGGGAGTTGAGAGATGGGAGATGGGAGTTGGGAGATGGGAAATGGGAGTTGGGAGTTGAGAGATGGGAGATGGGAGTTAGGAGATGGGAGTTGGGAGTTGGGTTATGGGAGATGGGTGATGAGAGATGGGAGTTGGGAGATGTGAATTGGGTGATGGAATTTGGGAGATGGGAGATGGGAGTTGAGAGATGGGAGTTGGGAGTTGGGAGATGCGAGATGGGAGGTAGAAGATGGGAGTTGAAAGATGGGAGATGGGAGTTAGGAGATGGGAGATCCGAGTTGGGAGATGGGAGTTGGGATTTGGAAGATAGGAGTTAGGAGATGGAAGTTGGGAGATGGGAGTTGGGAGATGGGAGATGGGAGTTTGGAGATGGGAGTTGGGAGATGGGAGTTGAGAGGTGAGAGATGGGAGATGGGAGATGGGAGTTGAGAGATGGGAGATGGGAGTTCGGAGATGGGAGATGGCAGTTGGGAGATGGGAGATGGGAGTTGGGAGATGGAAGTTGAGAGATGGGAGATGGGAGTTAGGAGATAGGATATGGGAGTTGGGAAATGGGAGTTGGGAGTTGGGAGATGGGAGTTGGGAGATGGGAGATGGGAGTAAGGAGGTGGAGTTGGGAATTGGGAGATGGGAGCTCGGAGTTGGGAGTTGGGAGATGGGATTTGTGAGATGGGAGATGGGAGTTAGGAGATGGGAGATGGGAGTTGGGAATGGGAGTTGGGAGTTCGGAGATGGGAGTTGTGAGATGGGAGATGGGAGTTCGGAGATGGAAGTTGGGAAATGGAGATGGGAGTTGGGAGATGGGAGTTGGCAGTTGAGAGATGGGAGATGGGAGCTGGGAGTTGGGAGTTTGGAGTTGGGAGATGGGAGATGGGAGTTGGGAGTTGGGAAATGGGAGTTGGGAGATGGGAGTTGGGAGTTGGGAGATGGGAGTTGGGAGATGGGAGAAGGGCGTTGGGAGATGGGCGTTGAGAGATGGGAGATGGGAGTTGGGAGATGGGAGTTGGGAGATGGGTGTTGGGAGATGGGAGTTGGAAGTTTGGAGATGGGAGGTGAGAGATGGGAGATGGGCGATGGGAGTTGGGTGATGGGCATTGGGAGATGGGAGTTGGGAGTTGGTAGATGGGAGTTGGGAGATGGGAGAAGGGCGTTGGGAGATGGGAGTTGGGAGATGTGAGATGGGAGTTAGGAGATGGGAGTTGGGAGTTGGAAGATGGGAGATGGAGATGAGAGATGGGAGTTGGGAGATGGGAGATGGGAGTTAGGAGATCAGAGTTGGGAGTTGAGAGATGGGAGATGGGAGTTGGGAGATGGGAGATGGGAGTTGGGAGATGGGAGTTGAGAGATGGGAGATGGGAGTTAGGAGTTGGGAGTTGGGAGTTGGGGTATGGAAGATGGGAGATGAGAGATGGGAGTTGGGAGATGGGAGTTGGGAGATGGGAGTTGGGAGTTGGGAGATGGGAGTTGGGTGAAGGGAGAAGGGCGTTGGGCGATGGGAGATGGGAGAATCGAGATGGGAGTTAGGAGATGGGAGTTGGGAGTTGGGAGATGGGAGATGGGAGATGAGAGATGGGAATTGGGAGATGGGAGATGAGAGTTAGGAGATGGGAGTTGGGTGTAGGGAGATGGTAGATGGGAGTTGGGAGATGGGAGTTGAGAGATGGGAGATGGGAGTTGGGAGATGGGAGTTGGGAGTTGGGAGATGGGAATTGAGAGATGGGAGATGGGAGTTAGGAAATGGGAGATGGGAGTTGGGAGATGGGAGGTGTGAATTGGGAGATGGGAGTTGGGAGATGGAAGATGGGAGTTAGGAGATGGAAGTTGGGAGATGGGAGTTGGGAGATGGGAGATGGGAGTTGGGAGATGGGAGTTGGGAGATGGGAGTTGAGAGATGGGAGATGGGAGTTGGGAGATGGGAGTTGGGAGTTGGGAGATGGGAGGTGAGAGATGGGAGATGGGAGATGGGAGTTGAGAGATGGGAGATGGGAGTTGGGAGATGGGAGATGGGAGTTGGGAGATGGGAGTTAGGAGATGGGAGATGGGCGTTGGGAGATGAGAGTTGGACATTGGGAGAGGCGAGTTGGGAGATGGGAGATGGAAGTTAGGAGATGGGAGTTCGGAGATGGGAGATGGGAGTTGAGAGATGGGAGATGGGAGTTGAGAGATGGGAGATGGGAGTTGTGAGATGGGAGATGGGAGTTGGGAGATGGGAGATGGGAGTTGGGAGATGGGAGTTAGGAGATGGGAGATGGGCGTTGGGAGATGAGAGCTGGACATTGGGAGAGGCGAGTGGAGGGATGGGAGATGGGAGTTGGGAGATGGGAGTTGGGAGTTGGGAGATGGGAGGTGAGGGATGGGAGATGGGAGATGGGAGTTGAGAGATGGGTGATGGGAGTTGGGAGATGGGAGATGGGAGTTGGGAGATGGGAGTTAGGAGATGGGAGATGGGCGTTGGGAGATGGGAGATGGGAGATTGGAGATGGGAGTTGGGAGATGGGAGTTAGGAGATGGGAGATGGGCGTTGGGAGATGGGAGTTGGGAGATGGGAGTTCGGAGTTGGGAGATGGGAGGTGAGAGATGGGAGATGGGAGATGGGAGTTGAGAGATGGGAGATGGGAGTTGGGAGATGGGAGTTAGGAGATGCGAGATGGGCGTTGGGAGATGAGACTTGGACATTGGGAGAGGCGAGTTGGGAGATGGGAGATGGAAGTTAGGAGATGGGAGTTGGGGGATGGGAGATGGGAGTTGAGAGATGGGAGATGGGAGTTGGGAAATGGGAGTTGGGAAATGGGAGATGGGAGTTGGGAGATGGAAGTTAGGAGATGGGAGAAGGGATTTGGGAGATGGGAGATGGGAGATTGGAGATGGGAGTTGGGAGATGGGAGTTAGGAGATGGGAGAAGGGATTTGGGAGATGGGAGATGGGAGATGGGAGTTGGGAGATGAGAGTTAGGAGATGGGAGATGGGCGTTGGGAGATGAGAGCTGGACATTGGGAGAGGCGAGTGGAGGGATGGGAGATGGGAGTTGGGAGATGGGAGTTGCGAGTTGGGAGATGGGAGGTGAGAGATGGGAGATTGGAGATGGGAGTTGAGAGATGGGAGAAGGGATTTGGGAGATGGGAAATGGGAGATGGGAGTTGGGAGATGGGAGTTAGGAGATGGGAGATGGGCGTTGGGAGATGAGAGCTGGACATTGGGAGAGGCGAGTGGAGGGATGGGAGATGGGAGTTGGGAGATGGGAGTTGGGAATTGGGAGATGGGAGGTGAGAGATGGGAGATTGGAGATGGGAGTTGAGAGATGGGAGATGGGAGTTGGGAGATGGGAGATGGGCGTTGGGAGATGAGAGTTGGACATTGGGAGAGGCGAGTTGGGAGATGGGAGATGGAAGTTAGGAGATGGGAGTTGGGGGATGGGAGATGGGAGTTGAGAGATGGGAGATGGGAGTTGGGAGATGGAAGTTGGGAAATGGGAGATAGGAGTTGGGAGATGGAAGTTAGGAGATGGGAGAAGGGATTTGGGAGATGGGAGATGGGAGATTGGAGATGGGAGTTGGGAGATGGGAATTGAGAGATGGGAGATGGGAGTTAGGAAATGGGAGATGGGAGTTGGGAGATGGGAGGTGTGAATTGGGAGATGGGAGTTGGGAGATGGAAGATGGGAGTTAGGAGATGGAAGTTGGGAGATGGGAGTTGGGAGATGGGAGATGGGAGTTGGGAGATGGGAGTTGGGAGATGGGAGTTGAGAGATGGGAGATGGGAGTTGGGAGATGGGAGTTGGGAGTTGGGAGATGGGAGGTGAGAGATGGGAGATGGGAGATGGGAGTTGAGAGATGGGAGATGGGAGTTGGGAGATGGGAGTTGGCATTGGGAGATGAGAGTTGGACATTGGGAGAGGCGAGTTGGGAGATGGGAGATGGAAGTTAGGAGATGGGAGTTGGGGGATGGGAGATGGGAGTTGAGAGATGGGAGATGGGAGTTGGGAGATGGAAGTTGGGAAATGGGAGATGGGAGTTGGGAGATGGGAGTTAGGAGATGCGAGATGGGCGTTGGGAGATGAGACTTGGACATTGGGAGAGGCGAGTTGGGAGATGGGAGATGGAAGTTAGGAGATGGGAGTTGAGGGATGGGAGATGGGAGTTGAGAGATGGGAGATGGGAGTTGGGAGATGGAAGTTGGGAAATGGGAGATGGGAGTTGGGAGATGGAAGTTAGGAGATGGGAGAAGGGATTTGGGAGATGGGAGATGGGAGATTGGAGTTGGGGGATGGGAGATGGGAGTTGAGAGATGGGAGATGGGAGTTGGGAGATGGAAGTTGGGAAATGGGAGATGGGAGTTGGGAGATGGAAGTTAGGAGATGGAAGAAGGGATTTGGGAGATGGGAGATGGGAGATTGGAGATGGGAGTTGGGAGATGGGAGTTGGGAGTTGGGAGATGGGAATTGAGAGATGGGAGATGGGAGTTAGGAAATGGGAGATGGGAGTTGGGAGATGGGAGGTGTGAATTGGGAGATGGGAGTTGGGAGATGGAAGATGGGAGTTAGGAGATGGAAGTTGGGAGATGGGAGTTGGGAGATGGGAGATGGGAGTTGGGAGATGGGAGTTGGGAGATGGGAGTTGAGAGATGGGAGATGGGAGTTGGGAGATGGGAGTTGGGAGTTGGGAGATGGGAGGTGAGAGATGGGAGATGGGAGATGGGAGTTGAGAGATGGGAGATGGGAGTTGGGAGATGGGAGATGGGAGTTGGGAGATGGGAGTTAGGAGATGGGAGATGGGCGTTGGGAGATGAGAGTTGGACATTGGGAGAGGCGAGTTGGGAGATGGGAGATGGAAGTTAGGAGATGGGAGTTCGGAGATGGGAGATGGGAGTTGAGAGATGGGAGATGGGAGTTGGGAGATGGGAGTTGGGAGATGGGAGAAGGGATTTGGGAGATGGGAGATGGGAGATGGGAGTTGGGAGATGGGAGTTAGGAGATTGGAGATGGGCGTTGGGAGATGAGAGCTGGACATTGGGAGAGGCGAGTGGAGGGATGGGAGATGGGAGTTGGGAGATGGGAGTTGGGAGTTGGGAGATGGGAGGTGAGGGATGGGAGATGGGAGATGGGAGTTGAGAGATGGGAGATGGGAGTTGGGAGATGGGAGATGGGAGTTGGGAGATGGGAGTTAGGAGATGGGAGATGGGCGTTGGGAGATGAGAGTTGGACATTGGGAGAGGCGAGTTGGGAGATGGGAGATGGAAGTTAGGAGATGGGAGTTGGGGGATGGGAGATGGGAGTTGAGAGATGGGAGATGGGAGTTGGGAGATGGAAGTTGGGAAATGGGAGATGGGAGTTGGGAGATGGAAGTTAGGAGATGGGAGAAGGGATTTGGGAGATGGGAGATGGGAGATTGGAGATGGGAGTTGGGAGATGGGAGTTAGGAGATGGGAGATGGGCGTTGGGAGATGGGAGTTGGGAGATAGGAGTTGGGAGTTGGGAGATGGGAGGTGAGAGATGGGAGATGGGAGATGGGAGTTGAGAGATGGGAGATGGGAGTTGGGAGATGGGAGATGGGAGTAGGGAGATGGGAGTTAGGAGATGCGAGATGGGCGTTGGGAGATGAGACTTGGACATTGGGAGAGGCGAGTTGGGAGATGGGAGATGGAAGTTAGGAGATGGGAGTTGGGGGATGGGAGATGGGAGTTGAGAGATGGGAGATGGGAGTTGGGAAATGGGAGTTGGGAAATGGGAGATGGGAGTTGGGAGATGGAAGTTAGGAGATGGGAGAAGGGATTTGGGAGATGGGAGATGGGAGATTGGAGATGGGAGTTGGGAGATGGGAGTTAGGAGATGGGAGAAGGGATTTGGGAGATGGGAGATGGGAGATGGGAGTTGGGAGATGGGAGTTAGGAGATGGGAGATGGGCGTTGGGAGATGAGAGCTGGACATTGGGAGAGGCGAGTGGAGGGATGGGAGATGGGAGTTGGGAGATGGGAGTTGGGAGTTGGGAGATGGGAGGTGAGAGATGGGAGATTGGAGATGGGAGTTGAGAGATGGGAGATGGGAGTTGGGAGATGGGAGATGGGCGTTGGGAGATGAGAGTTGGACATTGGGAGAGGCGAGTTGGGAGATGGGAGATGGAAGTTAGGAGATGGGAGTTGGGGGATGGGAGTTGGGAGATGGGAGTTGGGAGTTGGGAGATGGGAGGTGAGAGATGGGAGATGGGAGATGGGAGTTGAGAGATGGGAGGTGAGAGATGGGAGTTGGGAGATGGGATTTGTGAGATGGGAGATGGGAGTTAGGAGATGGGAGATGGGAGTTGGGAATGGGAGTTGGGAGTTCGGAGATGGGAGTTGTGAGATGGGAGATGGGAGTTCGGAGATGGAAGTTGGGAAATGGAGATGGGAGTTGGGAGATGGGAGTTGGCAGTTGAGAGATGGGAGATGGGAGCTGGGAGTTGGGAGTTTGGAGTTGGGAGATGGGAGATGGGAGTTGGGAGTTGGGAAATGGGAGTTGGGAGATGGGAGTTGGGAGTTGGGAGATGGGAGTTGGGAGATGGGAGAAGGGCGTTGGGAGATGGGCGTTGAGAGATGGGAGATGGGAGTTGGGAGATGGGAGTTGGGAGATGGGTGTTGGGAGATGGGAGTTGGAAGTTTGGAGATGGGAGGTGAGAGATGGGAGATGGGCGATGGGAGTTGGGTGATGGGCATTGGGAGATGGGAGTTGGGAGTTGGTAGATGGGAGTTGGGAGATGGGAGAAGGGCGTTGGGAGATGGGAGTTGGGAGATGTGAGATGGGAGTTAGGAGATGGGAGTTGGGAGTTGGAAGATGGGAGATGGAGATGAGAGATGGGAGTTGGGAGATGGGAGATGGGAGTTAGGAGATCAGAGTTGGGAGTTGAGAGATGGGAGATGGGAGTTGGGAGATGGGAGATGGGAGTTGGGAGATGGGAGTTGAGAGATGGGAGATGGGAGTTAGGAGTTGGGAGTTGGGAGTTGGGGTATGGAAGATGGGAGATGAGAGATGGGAGTTGGGAGATGGGAGTTGGGAGATGGGAGTTGGGAGTTGGGAGATGGGAGTTGGGTGAAGGGAGAAGGGCGTTGGGCGATGGGAGATGGGAGAATCGAGATGGGAGTTAGGAGATGGGAGTTGGGAGTTGGGAGATGGGAGATGGGAGATGAGAGATGGGAATTGGGAGATGGGAGATGAGAGTTAGGAGATGGGAGTTGGGTGTAGGGAGATGGTAGATGGGAGTTGGGAGATGGGAGTTGAGAGATGGGTGATGGGAGTTGGGAGATGGGAGTTGGGAGTTGGGAGATGGGAATTGAGAGATGGGAGATGGAAGTTAGGAAATGGGAGATGGGAGTTGGGAGATGGGAGGTGTGAATTGGGAGATGGGAGTTGGGAGATGGAAGATGGGAGTTAGGAGATGGAAGTTGGGAGATGGGAGTTGGGAGATGGGAGATGGGAGTTGGGAGATGGGAGTTGGGAGATGGGAGTTGAGAGATGGGAGATGGGAGTTGGGAGATGGGAGTTGGGAGTTGGGAGATGGGAGGTGAGAGATGGGAGATGGGAGATGGGAGTTGAGAGATGGGAGATGGGAGTTGGGAGATGGGAGATGGGAGTTGGGAGATGGGAGTTAGGAGATGGGAGATGGGCGTTGGGAGATGAGAGTTGGACATTGGGAGAGGCGAGTTGGGAGATGGGAGATGGAAGTTAGGAGATGGGAGTTCGGAGATGGGAGATGGGAGTTGAGAGATGGGAGATGGGAGTTGGGAGATGGGAGATGGGAGTTGTGAGATGGGAGATGGGAGTTGGGAGATGGGAGATGGGAGTTGGGAGATGGGAGTTAGGAGATGGGAGATGGGCGTTGGGAGATGAGAGCTGGACATTGGGAGAGGCGAGTGGAGGGATGGGAGATGGGAGTTGGGAGATGGGAGTTGGGAGTTGGGAGATGGGAGGTGAGGGATGGGAGATGGGAGATGGGAGTTGAGAGATGGGTGATGGGAGTTGGGAGATGGGAGATGGGAGTTGGGAGATGGGAGTTAGGAGATGGGAGATGGGCGTTGGGAGATGAGAGTTGGACATTGGGAGAGGCTAGTTGGGAGATGGGAGATGGAAGTTAGGAGATGGGAGTTGGGGGATGGGAGATGGGAGTTGAGAGATGGGAGATGGGAGTTGGGAGATGGAAGTTGGGAAATGGGAGATGGGAGTTGGGAGATGGAAGTTAGGAGATGGGAGAAGGGATTTGGGAGATGGGAGATGGGAGATTGGAGATGGGAGTTGGGAGATGGGAGTTAGGAGATGGGAGATGGGCGTTGGGAGATGGGAGTTGGGAGATGGGAGTTGGGAGTTGGGAGATGGGAGGTGAGAGATGGGAGATGGGAGATGGGAGTTGAGAGATGGGAGATGGGAGTTGGGAGATGGGAGTTAGGAGATGCGAGATGGGCGTTGGGAGATGAGACTTGGACATTGGGAGAGGCGAGTTGGGAGATGGGAGATGGAAGTTAGGAGATGGGAGTTGGGGGATGGGAGATGGGAGTTGAGAGATGGGAGATGGGAGTTGGGAAATGGGAGTTGGGAAATGGGAGATGGGAGTTGGGAGATGGAAGTTAGGAGATGGGAGAAGGGATTTGGGAGATGGGAGATGGGAGATTGGAGATGGGAGTTGGGAGATGGGAGTTAGGAGATGGGAGAAGGGATTTGGGAGATGGGAGATGGGAGATGGGAGTTGGGAGATGAGAGTTAGGAGATGGGAGATGGGCGTTGGGAGATGAGAGCTGGACATTGGGAGAGGCGAGTGGAGGGATGGGAGATGGGAGTTGGGAGATGGGAGTTGCGAGTTGGGAGATGGGAGGTGAGAGATGGGAGATTGGAGATGGGAGTTGAGAGATGGGAGAAGGGATTTGGGAGATGGGAAATGGGAGATGGGAGTTGGGAGATGGGAGTTAGGAGATGGGAGATGGGCGTTGGGAGATGAGAGCTGGACATTGGGAGAGGCGAGTGGAGGGATGGGAGATGGGAGTTGGGAGATGGGAGTTGGGAGTTGGGAGATGGGAGGTGAGAGATGGGAGATTGGAGATGGGAGTTGAGAGATGGGAGATGGGAGTTGGGAGATGGGAGATGGGCGTTGGGAGATGAGAGTTGGACATTGGGAGAGGCGAGTTGGGAGATGGGAGATGGAAGTTAGGAGATGGGAGTTGGGGGATGGGAGATGGGAGTTGAGAGATGGGAGATGGGAGTTGGGAGATGGAAGTTGGGAAATGGGAGATGGGAGTTGGGAGATGGAAGTTAGGAGATGGGAGAAGGGATTTGGGAGATGGGAGATGGGAGATTGGAGATGGGAGTTGGGAGATGGGAGTTGGGAGTTGGGAGATGGGAATTGAGAGATGGGAGATGGGAGTTAGGAAATGGGAGATGGGAGTTGGGAGATGGGAGGTGTGAATTGGGAGATGGGAGTTGGGAGATGGAAGATGGGAGTTAGGAGATGGAAGTTGGGAGATGGGAGTTGGGAGATGGGAGATGGGAGTTGGGAGATGGGAGTTGGGAGATGGGAGTTGAGAGATGGGAGATGGGAGTTGGGAGATGGGAGTTGGGAGTTGGGAGATGGGAGGTGAGAGATGGGAGATGGGAGATGGGAGTTGAGAGATGGGAGATGAGAGTTGGGAGATGGGAGTTGGCGTTGGGAGATGAGAGTTGGACATTGGGAGAGGCGAGTTGGGAGATGGGAGATGGAAGTTAGGAGATGGGAGTTGGGGGATGGGAGATGGGAGTTGAGAGATGGGAGATGGGAGTTGGGAGATGGAAGTTGGGAAATGGGAGATGGGAGTTGGGAGATGGGAGTTAGGAGATGCGAGATGGGCGTTGGGAGATGAGACTTGGACATTGGGAGAGGCGAGTTGGGAGATGGGAGATGGAAGTTAGGAGATGGGAGTTGGGGGATGGGAGATGGGAGTTGAGAGATGGGAGATGGGAGTTGGGAGATGGAAGTTGGGAAATGGGAGATGGGAGTTGGGAGATGGAAGTTAGGAGATGGGAGAAGGGATTTGGGAGATGGGAGATGGGAGATTGGAGTTGGGGGATGGGAGATGGGAGTTGAGAGATGGGAGATGGGAGTTGGGAGATGGAAGTTGGGAAATGGGAGATGGGAGTTGGGAGATGGAAGTTAGGAGATGGGAGAAGGGATTTGGGAGATGGGAGATGGGAGATTGGAGATGGGAGTTGGGAGATGGGAGTTGGGAGTTGGGAGATGGGAATTGAGAGATGGGAGATGGGAGTTAGGAAATGGGAGATGGGAGTTGGGAGATGGGAGGTGTGAATTGGGAGATGGGAGTTGGGAGATGGAAGATGGGAGTTAGGAGATGGAAGTTGGGAGATGGGAGTTGGGAGATGGGAGATGGGAGTTGGGAGATGGGAGTTGGGAGATGGGAGTTGAGAGATGGGAGATGGGAGTTGGGAGATGGGAGTTGGGAGTTGGGAGATGGGAGGTGAGAGATGGGAGATGGGAGATGGGAGTTGAGAGATGGGAGATGGGAGTTGGGAGATGGGAGATGGGAGTTGGGAGATGGGAGTTAGGAGATGGGAGATGGGCGTTGGGAGATGAGAGTTGGACATTGGGAGAGGCGAGTTGGGAGATGGGAGATGGAAGTTAGGAGATGGGAGTTCGGAGATGGGAGATGGGAGTTGAGAGATGGGAGATGGGAGTTGGGAGATGGGAGTTGGGAGATGGGAGAAGTGATTTGGGAGATGGGAGATGGGAGATGGGAGTTGGGAGATGGGAGTTAGGAGATGGGAGATGGGCGTTGGGAGATGAGAGCTGGACATTGGGAGAGGCGAGTGGAGGGATGGGAGATGGGAGTTGGGAGATGGGAGTTGGGAGTTGGGAGATGGGAGTTGGCGTTGGGAGATGAGAGTTGGACATTGGGAGAGGCGAGTTGGGAGATGGGAGATGGAAGTTAGGAGATGGGAGTTGGGGGATGGGAGATGGTAGTTGAGAGATGGGAGATGGGAGTTGGGAGATGGAAGTTGGGAAATGGGAGATGGGAGTTGGGAGATGGGAGTTAGGAGATGCGAGATGGGCGTTGGGAGATGAGACTTGGACATTGGGAGAGGCGAGTTGGGAGATGGGAGATGGAAGTTAGGAGATGGGAGTTGGGGGATGGGAGATGGGAGTTGAGAGATGGGAGATGGGAGTTGGGAGATGGAAGTTGGGAAATGGGAGATGGGAGTTGGGAGATGGAAGTTAGGAGATGGGAGAAGGGATTTGGGAGATGGGAGATGGGAGATTGGAGTTGGGGGATGGGAGATGGGAGTTGAGAGATGGGAGATGGGAGTTGGGAGATGGAACTTGGGAAATGGGAGATGGGAGTTGGGAGATGGAAGTTAGGAGATGGGAGAAGGGATTTGGGAGATGGGAGATGGGAGATTGGAGATGGGAGTTGGGAGATGGGAGTTGGGAGTTGGGAGATGGGAATTGAGAGATGGGAGATGGGAGTTAGGAAATGGGAGATGGGAGTTGGGAGATGGGAGGTGTGAATTGGGAGATGGGAGTTGGGAGATGGAAGATGGGAGTTAGGAGATGGAAGTTGGGAGATGGGAGTTGGGAGATGGGAGATGGGAGTTGGGAGATGGGAGTTGGGAGATGGGAGTTGAGAGATGGGAGATGGGAGTTGGGAGATGGGAGTTGGGAGTTGGGAGATGGGAGGTGAGAGATGGGAGATGGGAGATGGGAGTTGAGAGATGGGAGATGGGAGTTGGGAGATGGGAGATGGGAGTTGGGAGATGGGAGTTAGGAGATGGGAGATGGGCGTTGGGAGATGAGAGTTGGACATTGGGAGAGGCGAGTTGGGAGATGGGAGATGGAAGTTAGGAGATGGGAGTTCGGAGATGGGAGATGGGAGTTGAGAGATGGGAGATGGGAGTTGGGAGATGGGAGTTGGGAGATGGGAGAAGTGATTTGGGAGATGGGAGATGGGAGATGGGAGTTGGGAGATGGGAGTTAGGAGATGGGAGATGGGCGTTGGGAGATGAGAGCTGGACATTGGGAGAGGCGAGTGGAGGGATGGGAGATGGGAGTTGGGAGATGGGAGTTGGGAGTTGGGAGATGGGAGGTGAGGGATGGGAGATGGGAGATGGGAGTTGAGAGATGGGAGATGGGAGGTGAGAGATGGGAGATGGGAGATGGGAGTTGAGAGATGGGAGGTGAGAGATGGGAGATAGGAGATGGGAGTTGAGAGATGGGAGATGGAAGTTGGGAGATGGGAGATGGGAGTAGGGAGATGGGAGTTAGGAGATGGGAGATGGGCGTTGGGAGATGAGACTTGGACATTGGGAGAGGCGAGTTGGGAGATGGGAGATGGAAGTTAGGAGATGGGAGTTGGGGGATGGGAGATGGGAGTTGAGAGATGGGAGATGGGAGTTGGGAAATGGGAGTTGGGAAATGGGAGATGGGAGTTGGGAGATGGAAGTTAGGAGATGGGAGAAGGGATTTGGGAGATGGGAGATGGGAGATTGGAGATGGGAGTTGGGAGATGGGAGTTAGGAGATGGGAGATGGGCGTTGGGAGATGAGAGTTGGACTTTGGGAGAGGCGAGTTGGGAGATGGGAGATGGAAGTTAGGAGATGGGAGAAGGGATTTGGGCGATGGGAGTTGAGACATGGGACATGGAAGATGGGAGTTGGGAGTTGGGAATTGAGAGATGGGAGATGGGAGTTAGGAAATGGGAGATGTGAGTTGGGAGATGGGAGTTGGGAGATGGGAGTTGGGAGATGGGAGGTGGGAGCTGGGAGATGGGAGTTGGGAGATGGAAGATGGGAGTTAGGAGATGGAAGTTGGGAGATGGGATTTGGGAGATGGGAGATGGGAGTTTGGAGATGGGAGTTGGGAAATGGGAGATGGGAGTTGGGAGATGGAAGTTAGGAGATGGGAGAAGGGATTTGGGAGATAGCAGATGGGAGATTGGAGATGGGAGTTGGGAGATGGGAGGTGAGAGATGGGAGATGGGAGATGGGAGTTGAGAGAAGGGAGATGGGGGTTGGGAGATGGGAGATGGGAGTTGGGAGATGGGAGTTAGGAGATGGGAGATGGGAGTTGGGAGATAGGAGTTGGACATTGGGAGAGGCTTGTTGGGAGACGGGAGATGGGAGTTAGGAGATGGGAGATGGGCGTTGGGAGATGAGACTTGGACATTGGGAGAGGCGAGTTGGGAGATGGGAGATGGAAGTTAGGAGATGGGAGTTGGGGGATGGGAGATGGGAGTTGAGAGATGGGAGATGGGAGTTGGGAAATGGGAGTTGGGAAATGGGAGATGGGAGTTGGGAGATGGAAGTTATGAGATGGGAGAAGGGATTTGGGAGATGGGAGATGGGAGATTGGAGATGGGAGTTGGGAGAGGCGAGTTGGGAGATGGGAGATGGAAGTTAGGAGATGGGAGAAGGGATTTGGGCGATGGGAGTTGAGACATGGTACATGGAAGATGGGAGTTGGGAGTTGGGAATTGAGAGATGGGAGATGGGAGTTAGGAAATGGGAGATGGGAGTTGGGAGATGGGAGTTGGGAGATGGGAGTTGGGAGATGGAAGATGGGAGTTAGGAGATGGAAGTTGGGAGATGGGATTTGGGAGATGGGAGATGGGAGTTTGGAGATGGGAGTTGGGAAATGGGAGATGGGAGTTGGGAGATGGAAGTTAGGAGATGGGATAAGGGATTTGGGAGATAGCAGATGGGAGATTGGAGATGGGAGTTGGGAGATGGGAGGTGAGAGATGGGAGATGGGAGATGGGAGTTGAGAGATGGGAGATGGGGGGTTGGGAAATGGGAGATGGGAGTTGGGAGATGGGAGTTAGGAGATGGGAGATGGGAGTTGGGAGATAGGAGTTGGACATTGGGAGAGGCTTGTTGGGAGACGGAAGATGGGAGTTAGGAGATGGCAGTTGGGAGATCGGAGATGTGAGTTAGGAGATGGAAGTTGGGAAATGGAGATGGGAGTTGGGAGATGGGAGTTGGGAGATGGGAGATGGGAGATGGGAGAAGGGACTTGGGAGTTGAGAGTTGGGAGATGGGAGATGAGAGATGGGAGTTGGGAGATGGGAGTTGACAGATGGGAGATGGGAGATGGGAGATGGGAGTTGGGAGATGGGAGTTGGGAGATGGGAGTTGGGAGATGAGAGATGGGAGTTGCGAGATGTGAGTTGAGAGATGGGAGATGGGAGTTGGGAGATGGGAGTTGGGAGATGGGAGTTGGGAGTTGGAAGATGGGAGGTGAGAGATGGGAGATGGGCTTTGGGAGTTGAGAGATGGGAGATGGGTGTTGGGAGATGGGATATGGGCGTTGGGAGTTGGTTGATGGGCGTTGGGAGATGGGAGTTCGGAGTTGGGAGATGGGAGTTGGGTGATGGGAGAAGGGCGTTGGGCGATGGGAGATGGGAGAATCGAGATGGGAGTTAGGAAATGGGAGTTGGGAGTTGGGAGATGGGAGATGGGAGATGAGAGATGGGAATTGGGAGATGGGAGATGAGAGTTAGGAGATGGGAGTTGGGTGTAGGGAGATGGTAGATGGGAGTTGGGAGATGGGAGTTGAGAGATGGGAGATGGGAGTTGGGAGATGGGAGTTGGGAGATGGGAGATGGGAGTTGGGAGATGGGAATTGAGAGATGGGAGATGGGAGTTCGGAAATGGGAGATGGGAGTTGGGAGATGGGAGGTGTGAATTGGGAGATGGGAGTTGGGAGATGGAAGATGGGAGTTAGGAGATGGAAGTTGGGAGATGGGAGTTGGGAGATGGGAGATTGGAGTTGGGAGATGGGAGTTGGGAGATGGGAGTTGAGAGATGGGAGATGGGAGTTGGGAGATGGGAGTTGGGAGTTGGGAGATGGGAGGTGAGAGATGGGAGATGGGAGATAGGAGTTGAGAGATGGGAGATGGGAGTTGGGAGATGGGAGATGGGAGTTGGGAGATGGGAGTTAGGAGATGGAAGATGGGCGTTGGGAGATGAGAGTTGGGCATTGGGAGAGGCGAGTTGGGAGATGGGAGATGGAAGTTAGGAGATGGGAGTTGGGAGATGGGAGATGGGAGTTGAGAGATGGGAGATGGGAGTTGGGAGATGGGAGTTGGGAAATGGGAGATGGGAGTTGGGAGATGGAAGTTAGGAGATGGGAGATGGGCGTTGGGAGATGAGAGCTGGACATTGGGAGAGGTGAGTGGAGGGATGGGAGATGGGAGTTGGGAGATGGGAGTTGGGAGTTGGGAGATGGGAGGTGAGAGATGGGAGATGGGAGATGGGAGTTGAGAGATGGGAGATGGGAGTTGGGAGATGGGAGATGGGAGTTGGGAGATGGGAGTTAGGAGATGAGAGATGGGCGTTTGGAGATGAGAGTTGGACATTGGGAGAGGCGAGTTGGGAGATGGGAGATGGAAGTTAGGAGATGGGAGTTGGGGGATGGGAGATGGGAGTTGGGAGATGGAAGTTGGGAAATGGGAGATGGGAGTTGGGAGATGCAAGTTAGGAGATGGGAGAAGGGATTTGGGAGATTGGAGATGGGAGTTGGGAGATGGGAGATGGGAGATTGGAGATGGGAGTTGGGAGATGGGAGTTAGGAGATGGGAGATGGGCGTTGGGAGATGGGAGTTGGGAGATGGGAGTTGGGAGTTGGGCGATGGGAGGTGAGAGATGGGAGATGGGAGATGGGAGATGAGAGATGGGAGGTGAGAGATGGGAGATAGGAGATGGGAGTTGAGAGATGGGAGATGGGAGTTGGGAGATGGGAGATGGGAGTGGGGAGAGGCGAGTTGGGAGATGGGAGATGGAAGTTAGGAGATGGGAGTTGAGAGATGGGAGGTGAGAGATGGGAGATAGGAGATGGGAGTTAGGAGATGGGAGATGGGCGTTGGGAGATGAGACTTGGACATTGGGAGAGGCGAGTTGGGAGATAGGAGATGGAAGTTAGGAGATGGGAGTTGGGAGATGGGAGAAGGGCGTTGGGAGATGGGAGTTGGGAGTTGGGAAATGGGAGTTGGGAAATGGGAGATGGGAGTTGGGAGATGGAAGTTATGAGATGGGAGAAGGGATTTGGGAGATGGGAGTTGGGAGATGGGAGATGGGAGTAGGGAGATGGGAGTTAGGAGATGGGAGATGGGCGTTGGGAGATGAGACTTGGACATTGGGAGAGGCGAGTTGGGAGATGGGAGATGGAAGTTAGGAGATGGGAGTTGGGGGATGGGAGATGGGAGTTGAGAGATGGGAGATGGGAGTTGGGAAATGGGAGTTGGGAAATGGGAGATGGGAGTTGGGAGATGGAAGTTATGAGATGGGAGAAGGGATTTGGGAGATGGGAGATGGGAGATTGGAGATGGGAGTTGGGAGAGGCGAGTTGGGAGATGGGAGATGGAAGTTAGGAGATGGGAGAAGGGATTTGGGCGATGGGAGTTGAGACATGGTACATGGAAGATGGGAGTTGGGAGTTGGGAATTGAGAGATGGGAGATGGGAGTTAGGAAATGGGAGATGGGAGTTGGGAGATGGGAGTTGGGAGATGGGAGTTGGGAGATGGAAGATGGGAGTTAGGAGATGGAAGTTGGGAGATGGGATTTGGGAGATGGGAGATGGGAGTTTGGAGATGGGAGTTGGGAAATGGGAGATGGGAGTTGGGAGATGGAAGTTAGGAGATGGGATAAGGGATTTGGGAGATAGCAGATGGGAGATTGGAGATGGGAGTTGGGAGATGGGAGGTGAGAGATGGGAGATGGGAGATGGGAGTTGAGAGATGGGAGATGGGGGGTTGGGAAATGGGAGATGGGAGTTGGGAGATGGGAGTTAGGAGATGGGAGATGGGAGTTGGGAGATAGGAGTTGGACATTGGGAGAGGCTTGTTGGGAGACGGAAGATGGGAGTTAGGAGATGGCAGTTGGGAGATCGGAGATGTGAGTTAGGAGATGGAAGTTGGGAAATGGAGATGGGAGTTGGGAGATGGGAGTTGGGAGATGGGAGATGGGAGATGGGAGAAGGGACTTGGGAGTTGAGAGTTGGGAGATGGGAGATGAGAGATGGGAGTTGGGAGATGGGAGTTGACAGATGGGAGATGGGAGATGGGAGATGGGAGTTGGGAGATGGGAGTTGGGAGATGGGAGTTGGGAGATGAGAAATGGGAGTTGCGAGATGTGAGTTGAGAGATGGGAGATGGGAGTTGGGAGATGGGAGTTGGGAGATGGGAGTTGGGAGTTGGAAGATGGGAGGTGAGAGATGGGAGATGGGCTTTGGGAGTTGAGAGATGGGAGATGGGTGTTGGGAGATGGGATATGGGCGTTGGGAGTTGGTTGATGGGCGTTGGGAGATGGGAGTTCGGAGTTGGGAGATGGGAGTTGGGTGATGGGAGAAGGGCGTTGGGCGATGGGAGATGGGAGAATCGAGATGGGAGTTAGGAAATGGGAGTTGGGAGTTGGGAGATGGGAGATGGGAGATGAGAGATGGGAATTGGGAGATGGGAGATGAGAGTTAGGAGATGGGAGTTGGGTGTAGGGAGATGGTAGATGGGAGTTGGGAGATGGGAGTTGAGAGATGGGAGATGGGAGTTGGGAGATGGGAGTTGGGAGATGGGAGATGGGAGTTGGGAGATGGGAATTGAGAGATGGGAGATGGGAGTTCGGAAATGGGAGATGGGAGTTGGGAGATGGGAGGTGTGAATTGGGAGATGGGAGTTGGGAGATGGAAGATGGGAGTTAGGAGATGGAAGTTGGGAGATGGGAGTTGGGAGATGGGAGATTGGAGTTGGGAGATGGGAGTTGGGAGATGGGAGTTGAGAGATGGGAGATGGGAGTTGGGAGATGGGAGTTGGGAGTTGGGAGATGGGAGGTGAGAGATGGGAGATGGGAGATAGGAGTTGAGAGATGGGAGATGGGAGTTGGGAGATGGGAGATGGGAGTTGGGAGATGGGAGTTAGGAGATGGAAGATGGGCGTTGGGAGATGAGAGTTGGGCATTGGGAGAGGCGAGTTGGGAGATGGGAGATGGAAGTTAGGAGATGGGAGTTGGGAGATGGGAGATGGGAGTTGAGAGATGGGAGATGGGAGTTGGGAGATGGGAGTTGGGAAATGGGAGATGGGAGTTGGGAGATGGAAGTTAGGAGATGGGAGATGGGCGTTGGGAGATGAGAGCTGGACATTGGGAGAGGTGAGTGGAGGGATGGGAGATGGGAGTTGGGAGATGGGAGTTGGGAGTTGGGAGATGGGAGGTGAGAGATGGGAGATGGGAGATGGGAGTTGAGAGATGGGAGATGGGAGTTGGGAGATGGGAGATGGGAGTTGGGAGATGGGAGTTAGGAGATGGGAGATGGGCGTTTGGAGATGAGAGTTGGACATTGGGAGAGGCGAGTTGGGAGATGGGAGATGGAAGTTAGGAGATGGGAGTTGGGGGATGGGAGATGGGAGTTGGGAGATGGAAGTTGGGAAATGGGAAATGGGAGTTGGGAGATGCAAGTTAGGAGATGGGAGAAGGGATTTGGGAGATTGGAGATGGGAGTTGGGAGATGGGAGATGGGAGATTGGAGATGGGAGTTGGGAGATGGGAGTTAGGAGATGGGAGATGGGCGTTGGGAGATGGGAGTTGGGAGATGGGAGTTGGGAGTTGGGCGATGGGAGGTGAGAGATGGGAGATGGGAGATGGGAGATGAGAGATGGGAGGTGAGAGATGGGAGATAGGAGATGGGAGTTGAGAGATGGGAGATGGGAGTTGGGAGATGGGAGATGGGAGTGGGGAGAGGCGAGTTGGGAGATGGGAGATGGAAGTTAGGAGATGGGAGTTGAGAGATGGGAGGTGAGAGATGGGAGATAGGAGATGGGAGTTAGGAGATGGGAGATGGGCGTTGGGAGATGAGACTTGGACATTGGGAGAGGCGAGTTGGGAGATAGGAGATGGAAGTTAGGAGATGGGAGTTGGGAGATGGGAGAAGGGCGTTGGGAGATGGGAGTTGGGAGTTGGGAAATGGGAGTTGGGAAATGGGAGATGGGAGTTGGGAGATGGAAGTTATGAGATGGGAGAAGGGATTTGGGAGATGGGAGTTGGGAGATGGGAGATGGGAGTAGGGAGATGGGAGTTAGGAGATGGGAGATGGGAGATGGGAGAAGGGACTTGGGAGTTGAGAGTTGGGAGATGGGAGATGAGAGATGGGAGTTGGGAGATGGGAGATGGGAGTTGGGAGATGAGAGATGGGAGTTGCGAGATGTGAGTTGAGAGATGGGAGATGGGAGTTGGGAGATGGGAGTTGGGAGATGGGAGTTGGGAGTTGGAAGATGGGAGGTGAGAGATGGGAGATGGGCTTTGGGAGTTGAGAGATGGGAGATGGGTGTTGGGAGATGGGATATGGGCGTTGGGAGTTGGTTGATGGGCGTTGGGAGATGGG
This sequence comes from Pristiophorus japonicus, assembly GCF_044704955.1. NCBI lineage: Eukaryota > Metazoa > Chordata > Chondrichthyes > Pristiophoridae > Pristiophorus > Pristiophorus japonicus. The sequence goes on along the minus strand of NW_027252382.1, from coordinate 3,411 downwards.
AGTTCGGAGTTGGGAGATGGGAGTTGGGTGATGGGAGAAGGGCATTGGGCGATGGGAGATGGGAGAATCGAGATGGGAGTTAGGAAATGGGAGTTGGGAGTTGGGAGATGGGAGATGGGAGATGAGAGATGGGAATTGGGAGATGGGAGATGAGAGTTAGGAGATGGGAGTTGGGTGTAGGGAGATGGTAGATGGGAGTTGGGAGATGGGAGTTGAGAGATGGGAGATGGGAGTTGGGAGATGGGAGTTGGGAGATGGGAGATGGGAGTTGGGAGATGGGAATTGAGAGATGGGAGATGGGAGTTCGGAAATGGGAGATGGGAGTTGGGAGATGGGAGGTGTGAATTGGGAGATGGGTGTTGGGAGATGGAAGATGGGAGTTAGGAGATGGAAGTTGGGAGATGGGAGTTGGGAGATGGGAGATGGGAGTTGGGAGATGGGAGTTGGGAGATGGGAGTTGAGAGATGGGAGATGGGAGTTGGGAGATGGGAGTTGGGATTTGGGAGATGGGAGGTGAGAGATGGGAGATGGGAGATAGGAGTTGAGAGATGGGAGATGGGAGTTGGGAGATGGGAGATGGGAGTTGGGAGATGGGAGTTAGGAGATGGAAGATGGGCGTTGGGAGATGAGAGTTGGGCATTGGGAGAGGCGAGTTGGGAGATGGGAGATGGAAGTTAGGAGATGGGAGTTGGGAGATGGGAGATGGGAGTTGAGAGATGGGAGATGGGAGTTGGGAGATGGGAGTTGGGAAATGGGAGATGGGAGTTGGGAGATGGAAGTTAGGAGATGGGAGATGGGCGTTGGGAGATGAGAGCTGGACATTGGGAGAGGTGAGTGGAGGGATGGGAGATGGGAGTTGGGAGATGGGAGTTAGGAGATGGGAGATGGGCGTTGGGAGATGGGAGTTGGGAGATGGGAGTTGGGAGTTGGGCGATGGGAGGTGAGAGATGGGAGATGGGAGATGGCAGATGAGAGATGGGAGGTGAGAGATGGGAGATAGGAGATGGGAGTTGAGAGATGGGAGATGGGAGTTGGGAGATGGGAGATGGGAGTGGGGAGAGGCGAGTTGGGAGATGAGAGATGGAAGTTAGGAGATGGGAGTTGAGAGATGGGAGGTGAGAGATGGGAGATAGGAGATGGGAGTTAGGAGATGGGAGATGGGCGTTGGGAGATGAGACTTGGACATTGGGAGAGGCGAGTTGGGAGATAGGAGATGGAAGTTAGGAGATGGGAGTTGGGAGATGGGAGAAGGGCGTTGGGAGATGGGAGTTGGGAGTTGGGAGATGGGAGTTGGGAGATGGGAGAAGGGCGTTGGGAGATGGGACTTGGGAGATGGGAGATGGGAGTTAGGAGATGGGAGTTGGGAGTTGGGAGATGTGAGATGGGAGATGAGAGATGGAAGTTGGGAGATGGGAGATGGGAGTTAGGAGAGGGGAGTTGGGAGTTGAGAGATGGGAGATGGGAGTTGGGAGATGGGAAATGGGATTTGGAAGATGGGAGTTAGGAGATGGAAGTTGGGAGATGGGAGTTGGGAGATGGGAGATGGGAGATGGGAGTTGGGAGGTGAGAGATGGGAGATGGGAGATGGGAGTTGAGAGATGGGAGATGGGAGATGGGAGTTGAGAGATGGGAGGTGAGAGATGGGAGATAGGAGATGGGAGTTGAGAGATGGGATATGGGAGTTGGGAGATGGGAGATGGGAGTAGGGAGATGGGAGTTAGGGGATGGGAGAAGGGATTTGGGAGATTGGAGATGGGAGATTGGAGATGGGAATTGGGAGATGGGAGTTAGGAGATGGGAGAATGGCGTTGGGAGATGGGAGTTGGGAGATGGGAGTTGGGAAATGGGAGATGGGAGTTGGGAGATGGAAGTTAGGAGATGGGAGATGGGCGTTGGGAGATGAGAGCTGGACATTGGGAGAGGTGAGTGGAGGGATGGGAGATGGGAGTTGGGAGATGGGAGTTGGGAGTTGGGAGATGGGAGGTGAGAGATGGGAGATGGGAGATGGGAGTTGAGAGATGGGAGATGGGAGTTGGGAGATGGGAGATGGGAGTTGGGAGATGGGAGTTAGGAGATGGGAGATGGGCGTTTGGAGATGAGAGTTGGACATTGGGAGAGGCGAGTTGGGAGATGGGAGATGGAAGTTAGGAGATGGGAGTTGGGGGATGGGAGATGGGAGTTGGGAGATGGAAGTTGGGAAATGGGAAATGGGAGTTGGGAGATGCAAGTTAGGAGATGGGAGAAGGGATTTGGGAGATTGGAGATGGGAGTTGGGAGATGGGAGATGGGAGATTGGAGATGGGAGTTGGGAGATGGGAGTTAGGAGATGGGAGATGGGCGTTGGGAGATGGGAGTTGGGAGATGGGAGTTGGGAGTTGGGCGATGGGAGGTGAGAGATGGGAGATGGGAGATGGGAGATGAGAGATGGGAGGTGAGAGATGGGAGATAGGAGATGGGAGTTGAGAGATGGGAGATGGGAGTTGGGAGATGGGAGATGGGAGTGGGGAGAGGCGAGTTGGGAGATGGGAGATGGAAGTTAGGAGATGGGAGTTGAGAGATGGGAGGTGAGAGATGGGAGATAGGAGATGGGAGTTAGGAGATGGGAGATGGGCGTTGGGAGATGAGACTTGGACATTGGGAGAGGCGAGTTGGGAGATAGGAGATGGAAGTTAGGAGATGGGAGTTGGGAGATGGGAGAAGGGCGTTGGGAGATGGGAGTTGGGAGTTGGGAAATGGGAGTTGGGAAATGGGAGATGGGAGTTGGGAGATGGAAGTTATGAGATGGGAGAAGGGATTTGGGAGATGGGAGTTGGGAGATGGGAGATGGGAGTAGGGAGATGGGAGTTAGGAGATGGGAGATGGGAGATGGGAGAAGGGACTTGGGAGTTGAGAGTTGGGAGATGGGAGATGAGAGATGGGAGTTGGGAGATGGGAGATGGGAGTTGGGAGATGAGAGATGGGAGTTGCGAGATGTGAGTTGAGAGATGGGAGATGGGAGTTGGGAGATGGGAGTTGGGAGATGGGAGTTGGGAGTTGGAAGATGGGAGGTGAGAGATGGGAGATGGGCTTTGGGAGTTGAGAGATGGGAGATGGGTGTTGGGAGATGGGATATGGGCGTTGGGAGTTGGTTGATGGGCGTTGGGAGATGGGAGTTCGGAGTTGGGAGATGGGAGTTGGGTGATGGGAGAAGGGCATTGGGCGATGGGAGATGGGAGAATCGAGATGGGAGTTAGGAAATGGGAGTGGGAGTTGGGAGATGGGAGATGGGAGATGAGAGATGGGAATTGGGAGATGGGAGATGAGAGTTAGGAGATGGGAGTTGGGTGTAGGGAGATGGTAGATGGGAGTTGGGAGATGGGAGTTGAGAGATGGGAGATGGGAGTTGGGAGATGGAGTTGGGAGATGGGAGAT
>NW_027252381.1:0-26021 GCF_044704955.1 Pristiophorus japonicus | reverse complement strand
ACACACACACTCTCCCTCACACACACTCTCTGCCTCACACACACACTCTCCCTCACACACACTCTCTCCCATACACACACACTCTCCCTCACACACACACTCTCCCTCACACACACTCTGCCTCACACACACACTCTCCCTCACACACACACTCTCCCTCACACACACACTCTGCCTCACACACACTCTCTCCCTCACACACACACTCTCCCTCACACACACACTCTCCCTCACACACACACTCTCCATCACACACATGCTCTCCCTCACACACACGCTCTCCCTCACACACACACTCTCCCTCACACACACACTCTCCCTCACACACACTCTGCCTCACACACACACTCTCCCTCACACACACACTCTCCCTCACACACACACTCTGCCTCACACACACTCTCTCCCTCACACACACACTCTCCCTCACACACACACTCTCCCTCACACACACACTCTCCATCACACACACGCTCTCCCTCACACACACACTCTCCCTCACACACACACTCTCCCTCACACACACACTCTGCCTCACACACACACTCTCCCTCACACACACACCCTCCCTCACACACACACTCTCCCTCACACACACACTCTCCCTCACACACACACTCTCCCTCACACACAAACTCTGCCTCACACACACACTCTCCCTCACACACACACCCTCCCTCACACACACACTCTCCCTCACACACACACTCTCCCTCACACACACACTCTCCCTCACACACAAACTCTGCCTCACACACACACTCTGCCTCACACACACGCTCTCCCTCACACACACACTCTGCCTCACACACACACTCTCCCTCACACACAAACTCTGCCTCACACACACACTCTCCCTCACACACACACTCTCCCTCACACACACACTCTCCCTCACACACAAACTCTGCCTCACACACAAACTCTGCCTCACACACAAACTCTGCCTCACTCACACACTCTGCCTCACACACACACTCTCCCTCACACACACACTCTGCCTCACACACACACTCTCCCTCACACACAAACTCTGCCTCACACACACACTCTCCCTCACACACACACCCTCCCTCACACACACACTCTCCCTCACACACACACTCTCCCTCACACACAAACTCTGCCTCACACACACACTCTGCCTCACACACACACTCTGCCTCACACACACACTCTCCCTCACACACAAACTCTGCCTCACACATACACTCTCCCTCACACACACACTCTCCCTCACACACACACTCTCCCTCACACACAAACTCTGCCTCACTCACACACTCTCCCTCACACACAAACTCTGCCTCACACACACACTCTGCCTCACACACACGCTCTCCCTCACACACACGCTCTCCCTCACACACACTCTCTCCCTCACACACACACTCTCCCTCACACACAAACTCTTCCTCACTCACACACTCTCCCTCACACACACACTCTCCCTCACACACACACTCTCCGTCACACACACTCTGCCTCACACACACACTCTCCCTCACACACACACTCTGCCTCACACACACGCTCTCCCTCACACACACACTCTCCCTCACACACACACTCTCCCTCACACACACACTCTCCGTCACACACACTCTGCCTCACACACACACTCTCCCTCACACACACTCTCTCCCTCACACACACACTCCCTCACACACACGCTCTCCCTCACACACACGCTCTCCCTCACACACACGCTCTCCCTCACACACACACTCTCCCTCACACGCACTCTCTCCCTCACACACACACTCTGCCTCACACACAAACTCTGCCTCACACACACTCTCTCCCTCACACACACACTCTCCCTCACACACACTCTCTCCCTCACACACACACTCTCCCTCACACACACACTCTCCCTCACACACACACTCTCCCTCACACACACTCTCTCCCTCACACACACACTCTGCCTCACACACAAACTCTGCCTCACACACACACTCTGCCTCACACACACGCTCTCCCTCACACACACACTCTCCCTCACACACACACTCTCCATCACACACACACTCTCCCTCACACACAAACTCTGCCTCACACACACACTCTGCCTCACACACACACTCTCCCTCACACACACTCTCTCCCTCACACACACACTCTCCCTCACACACACACTCTCCCTCACACACACACTCTCCCTCACACACACTCTCTCCCTCACACACACACTCTGCCTCACACACAAACTCTGCCTCACACACACACTCTGCCTCACACACACGCTCTCCCTCACACACACACTCTCCCTCACACACACACTCTCCATCACACACACACTCTCCCTCACACACAAACTCTGCCTCACACACACACTCTGCCTCACACACACACTCTCCCTCACACACACACTCTGCCTCACACACACACTCTGCCTCACACACACACTCTGCCTCACACACACACTCTCCCTCACACACACACTCTCCCTCACACACACACTCTCCCTCACACACAAACTCTGCCTCACACACACACTCTGCCTCACACACACACTCTGCCTCACACACACACTCTCCCTCACACACAAACTCTGCCTCACACATACACTCTCCCTCACACACACACTCTCCCTCACACACACACTCTCCCTCACACACAAACTCTCCCTCACACACACACTCGCCCTCACACACACACTCTCCCTCACACGCATGCTCTCCCTCACACACACACTCTCCCTCACACACACACTCTGCCTCACACACCCACTCTCCCTCACACACACACTCTCCCTCACACACACACTCTGCCTCACACACACACTCTGCCTCACACACCCACTCTCCCTCACACACACACTCTCCCTCACACACCCACTCTCCCTCACACACACACTCTCCCTCACACACAAACTCTGCCTCACACATACACTCTCCCTCACACACAAACTCTGCTCACACATACACTCTCCCTCACACACAAACTCTCCCTCACACACACACTCGCCCTCACACACACACTCTCCCTCACACGCACGCTCTCCCTCACACACACACTCTCCCTCACACACACACTCTGCCTCACACGCACGCTCTCCCTCACACACACACTCTCCCTCACACGCACACTCTCCCTCACACACAAACTCTGCCTCACACATACACTCTCCCTCACACACAAACTCTGCTCACACATACACTCTCCCTCACACACAAACTCTCCCTCACACACACACTCGCCCTCACACACACACTCTCCCTCACACGCACGCTCTCCCTCACACACACACTCTGCCTCACACACACACTCTGCCTCACACACACACTCTCCCTCACACACACGCTCTCCCTCACACACACACTCTCCCTCACACACACACTCTCCCTCACACACACACTCTCCCTCACACACACACTCTGCCTCACACACACACTCTGCCTCACACACCCACTCTCCCTCACACACACGCTCTCCCTCACACACACACTCTCCCTCACACACACACTCTGCCTCACACACACACTCTGCCTCACACACCCACTCTCCCTCACACACACACTCTCCCTCACACGCACGCTCTCCCTCACACACACACTCTCCCTCACACACACACTCTCCCTCACACACACACTCTCCCTCACACACACACTCTGCCTCACACACACACTCTCCCTCACACACACACTCTCCCTCACACACACACTCTCCCTCACACACACACTCTCCCTCACACACACACTCTCCCTCACACACACACTCTCCCTCACACACACACTCCCTCACACACACACTCTCCCTCACACACACACTCTCCCTCACACACACACTCTCCCTCACACACACACTCTGCCTCACACACACGCTCTCCCTCACACACACACTCTCCCTCACACACACACTCTCCCTCACACACACACTCTGCCTCACACACACGCTCTCCCTCACACACACACTCTCCCTCACACACACACTCTCCCTCACACACACACTCTCCCTCACACACACTCTCTGCCTCACACACACACTCTCCCTCACACACACTCTCTCCCATACACACACACTCTCCCTCACACACACACTCTCCCTCACACACACTCTGCCTCACACACACACTCTCCCTCACACACACACTCTCCCTCACACACACACTCTGCCTCACACACACTCTCTCCCTCACACACACACTCTCCCTCACACACACACTCTCCCTCACACACACACTCTCCATCACACACACGCTCTCCCTCACACACACGCTCTCCCTCACACACACACTCTCCCTCACACACACACTCTCCCTCACACACACTCTGCCTCACACACACACTCTCCCTCACACACACACTCTCCCTCACACACACACTCTGCCTCACACACACTCTCTCCCTCACACACACACTCTCCCTCACACACACACTCTCCCTCACACACACACTCTCCATCACACACACGCTCTCCCTCACACACACACTCTCCCTCACACACACACTCTCCCTCACACACACACTCTGCCTCACACACACACTCTCCCTCACACACACACCCTCCCTCACACACACACTCTCCCTCACACACACACTCTCCCTCACACACACACTCTCCCTCACACACAAACTCTGCCTCACACACACACTCTCCCTCACACACACACCCTCCCTCACACACACACTCTCCCTCACACACACACTCTCCCTCACACACACACTCTCCCTCACACACAAACTCTGCCTCACACACACACTCTGCCTCACACACACGCTCTCCCTCACACACACACTCTGCCTCACACACACACTCTCCCTCACACACAAACTCTGCCTCACACACACACTCTCCCTCACACACACACTCTCCCTCACACACACACTCTCCCTCACACACAAACTCTGCCTCACACACAAACTCTGCCTCACACACAAACTCTGCCTCACTCACACACTCTGCCTCACACACACACTCTCCCTCACACACACACTCTGCCTCACACACACACTCTCCCTCACACACAAACTCTGCCTCACACACACACTCTCCCTCACACACACACCCTCCCTCACACACACACTCTCCCTCACACACACACTCTCCCTCACACACAAACTCTGCCTCACACACACACTCTGCCTCACACACACACTCTGCCTCACACACACACTCTCCCTCACACACAAACTCTGCCTCACACATACACTCTCCCTCACACACACACTCTCCCTCACACACACACTCTCCCTCACACACAAACTCTGCCTCACTCACACACTCTCCCTCACACACAAACTCTGCCTCACACACACACTCTGCCTCACACACACGCTCTCCCTCACACACACGCTCTCCCTCACACACACTCTCTCCCTCACACACACACTCTCCCTCACACACAAACTCTTCCTCACTCACACACTCTCCCTCACACACACACTCTCCCTCACACACACACTCTCCGTCACACACACTCTGCCTCACACACACACTCTCCCTCACACACACACTCTGCCTCACACACACGCTCTCCCTCACACACACACTCTCCCTCACACACACACTCTCCCTCACACACACACTCTCCGTCACACACACTCTGCCTCACACACACACTCTCCCTCACACACACTCTCTCCCTCACACACACACTCCCTCACACACACGCTCTCCCTCACACACACGCTCTCCCTCACACACACGCTCTCCCTCACACACACACTCTCCCTCACACGCACTCTCTCCCTCACACACACACTCTGCCTCACACACAAACTCTGCCTCACACACACTCTCTCCCTCACACACACACTCTCCCTCACACACACTCTCTCCCTCACACACACACTCTCCCTCACACACACACTCTCCCTCACACACACACTCTCCCTCACACACACTCTCTCCCTCACACACACACTCTGCCTCACACACAAACTCTGCCTCACACACACACTCTGCCTCACACACACGCTCTCCCTCACACACACACTCTCCCTCACACACACACTCTCCATCACACACACACTCTCCCTCACACACAAACTCTGCCTCACACACACACTCTGCCTCACACACACACTCTCCCTCACACACACACTCTGCCTCACACACACACTCTGCCTCACACACACACTCTGCCTCACACACACACTCTCCCTCACACACACACTCTCCCTCACACACAAACTCTGCCTCACACACACACTCTGCCTCACACACACACTCTGCCTCACACACACACTCTCCCTCACACACAAACTCTGCCTCACACATACACTCTCCCTCACACACACACTCTCCCTCACACACACACTCTCCCTCACACACAAACTCTCCCTCACACACACACTCGCCCTCACACACACACTCTCCCTCACACGCACGCTCTCCCTCACACACACACTCTCCCTCACACACACACTCTGCCTCACACACCCACTCTCCCTCACACACACACTCTCCCTCACACACACACTCTGCCTCACACACACACTCTGCCTCACACACCCACTCTCCCTCACACACACACTCTCCCTCACACGCACACTCTCCCTCACACACAAACTCTGCCTCACACATACACTCTCCCTCACACACAAACTCTGCTCACACATACACTCTCCCTCACACACAAACTCTCCCTCACACACACACTCGCCCTCACACACACACTCTCCCTCACACGCACGCTCTCCCTCACACACACACTCTCCCTCACACACACACTCTGCCTCACACGCACGCTCTCCCTCACACACACACTCTCCCTCACACGCACACTCTCCCTCACACACAAACTCTGCCTCACACATACACTCTCCCTCACACACAAACTCTGCTCACACATACACTCTCCCTCACACACAAACTCTCCCTCACACACACACTCGCCCTCACACACACACTCTCCCTCACACGCACGCTCTCCCTCACACACACACTCTGCCTCACACACACACTCTGCCTCACACACACACTCTCCCTCACACACACGCTCTCCCTCACACACACACTCTGCCTCACACACACACTCTCCCTCACACACACACTCTCCCTCACACACACACTCTGCCTCACACACACACTCTGCCTCACACACACACTCTCCCTCACACGCACGCTCTCCCTCACACACACACTCTCCCTCACACACACACTCTGCCTCACACACACACTCTCCCTCACACACACACTCTGCCTCACACACACACTCTCCCTCACACACACACTCTCCCTCACACACACACTCTCCCTCACACACACACTCTCCCTCACACACACACTCTCCCTCACACACACACTCTCCCTCACACACACACTCCCTCACACACACTCTCTCCCTCACACACACACTCTCCCTCACACACACACTCTGCCTCACACACACACTCTCCCTCACACACACTCTCCCTCACACACACACTCTCCCTCACACACACACTCTCCCTCACACACACACTCTCCCTCACACACACACTCTCCCTCACACACACACTCTCCCTCACACACACACTCTCCCTCACACACACTCTGCCTCACACACACTCTCCCTCACACACACACTCTCCCTCACACACACACTCTGCCTCACACACACACTCTCCCTCACACACACACTCTCCCTCACACACACACTCTCTCCCTCACACACACACTCTCCCTCACACACACACTCTGCCTCACACACACGCTCTCCCTCACACACACACTCTCCCTCACACACACACTCTCCCTCACACACACACTCTCCCTCACACACACTCTCTGCCTCACACACACACTCTCCCTCACACACACTCTCTCCCATACACACACACTCTCCCTCACACACACACTCTCCCTCACACACACTCTGCCTCACACACACACTCTCCCTCACACACACACTCTCCCTCACACACACACTCTGCCTCACACACACTCTCTCCCTCACACACACACTCTCCCTCACACACACACTCTCCCTCACACACACACTCTCCATCACACACACGCTCTCCCTCACACACACGCTCTCCATCACACACACACTCTCCCTCACACACACACTCTCCCTCACACACACACTCTGCCTCACACACACACTCTCCCTCACACACACACCCTCCCTCACACACACACTCTCCCTCACACACACACTCTCCCTCACACACACACTCTCCCTCACACACAAACTCTGCCTCACACACACACTCTCCCTCACACACACACCCTCCCTCACACACACACTCTCCCTCACACACACACTCTCCCTCACACACACACTCTCCCTCACACACAAACTCTGCCTCACACACACACTCTGCCTCACACACACGCTCTCCCTCACACACACACTCTGCCTCACACACACACTCTCCCTCACACACAAACTCTGCCTCACACACACACTCTCCCTCACACACACACTCTCCCTCACACACACACTCTCCCTCACACACAAACTCTGCCTCACACACAAACTCTGCCTCACACACAAACTCTGCCTCACTCACACACTCTGCCTCACACACACACTCTCCCTCACACACACACTCTGCCTCACACACACACTCTGCCTCACACACACACTCTGCCTCACACACACACTCTCCCTCACACACACGCTCTCCCTCACACACACACTCTCCCTCACACACACACTCTCCCTCACACACACTCTCTCCCTCACACACACGCTCTTCCTCACACACACGCTCTCCCTCACACACACACTCTCCCTCACACACACGCTCTCCCTCACACACACACACACACGCTCTCCCTCACACACACTCTCTCCCTCACACACACTCTCTCCCTCACACACACGCTCTTCCTCACACACACGCTCTCCCTCACACACACTCTCTCCCTCACACACACTCTCTCCCTCACACACACGCTCTTCCTCACACACACACTCTCCCTCACACACACACTCTCCCTCACACACACTCTCTCCCTCACACACACGCTCTTCCTCACACACACTCTCTCCCTCACACACACGCTCTTCCTCACACACACACTCTCCCTCACACACACGCTCTCCCTCACACACACTCTCTCCCTCACACACACACTCTCCCTCACACACAAACTCTCCCTCACACACACACTCTCCCTCACACACACACTCTCCCTCACACACACGCTCTCCCTCACACACACACTCTCCCTCACACACACACTCTGCCTCACACACACACTCTCCCTCACACACACACTCTGCCTCACACACACTCTCCCTCACACACACTCTCCCTCACACACACACTCTCCCTCACACACACACACACACACGCTCTCCCTCACACACACTCTCTCCCTCACACACACACTCTCCCTCACACACACACTCTGCCTCACACACACTCTCCCTCACACACACTCTCCCTCACACACACACTCTCCCTCACACACACACACACACACGCTCTCCCTCACACACACTCTCTCCCTCACACACACACTCTCCCTCACACACAAACTCTCCCTCACACACACACTCTGCCTCACACACACACTCTCCCTCACTCACACGCTCTCCCTCACACACACACTCTCCCTCACACACAAACTCTCCCTCACACACACACTCTGCCTCACACACACACTCTCCCTCACTCACACACTCTCCCTCACACACACACTCTCCCTCACACACACTCTCTCCCTCACACACACACTCTCCCTCACACACACACTCTGCCTCACACACAAACTCTGCCTCACACACACGCTCTGCCTCACACACACGCTCTCCCTCACACACACACTCTCTCTCACACACACACTCTCCATCACACACACACTCTCCCTCACACACAAACTCTGCCTCACACACACACTCTGCCTCACACACACACTCTCCCTCACACACACACTCTCCCTCACACACACACTCTCCCTCACACACAAACTCTGCCTCACACACACACTCTGCCTCACACACACACTCTGCCTCACACACACACTCTCCCTCACACACAAACTCTGCCTCACACATACACTCTCCATCACACACACACTCTCCCTCACACACAAACTCTGCCTCACACACACACTCTGCCTCACACACACACTCTCCCTCACACACACACTCTGCCTCACACACACACTCTCCCTCACACACACACTCTCCCTCACACACAAACTCTGCCTCACTCACACACTCTCCCTCACACACAAACTCTGCCTCACACACACACTCTGCCTCACACACACGCTCTCCCTCACACACACGCTCTCCCTCACACACACACTCTCCCTCACACACAAACTCTTCCTCACTCACACACTCTCCCTCACACACAAACTCTGCCTCAAACACTCGCTCTTCCTCACACACACGCTCTCCCTCACACACACACTCTCCCTCACACACACGCTCTCCCTCACACACACACACACACGCTCTCCCTCACACACACTCTCTCCCTCACACACACACTCTCCCTCACACACACGCGCTCTCCCTCACACACAAACTCTCCCTCACACACACACTCGCCCTCACACACACACGCTGCCTCACACACACACTCTCCCTCACACTCACACCCTCCCTCACACACACTCTCTCCCTCACACTCACACTCTCCCTCACACACAAACTCTGCCTCACACATACACTCTCCATCACACACACACTCTCCCTCACACACAAACTCTGCCTCACACACACACTCTGCCTCACACACACACTCTCCCTCACACACACACTCTCCCTCACACACACACTCTCCCTCACACACACACTCTGCCTCACACACACACTCTCCCTCACACACACACTCTCCCTCACACACAAACTCTGCCTCACTCACACACTCTCCCTCACACACAAACTCTGCCTCACACACACACTCTGCCTCACACACACGCTCTCCCTCACACACACGCTCTCCCTCACACACACACTCTCCCTCACACACAAACTCTTCCTCACTCACACACTCTCCCTCACACACAAACTCTGCCTCAAACACTCGCTCTTCCTCACACACACGCTCTCCCTCACACACACACTCTCCCTCACACACACGCTCTCCCTCACACACACACACACACGCTCTCCCTCACACACACGCTCTCCCTCACACACACACACACACGCTCTCCCTCACACACGCGCTCTCCCTCACACACAAACTCTCCCTCACACACACACTCGCCCTCACACACACACGCTGCCTCACACACACACTCTCCCTCACACTCACACCCTCCCTCACACACACTCTCTCCCTCACACTCACACCCTCCCTCACACACACGCTCTCCCTCACACACACTCTCTCCCTCACACACACACTCTCCCTCACACACACTCTGCCTCACACACACACTCTCCCTCACACACACACTCGCCCTCACACACACTCTCTCCCTCACACACACACTCTCCCTCACACACACTCTCTCCCTCACACACACACTCTCCCTGACACACACACTCTCCCTCACACACACACTCTCCGTCACACACACTCTGCCTCACACACACACTCTCCCTCACACACACACTCTCCCTCACACACACACTCTCCCTCACACACGCACTCTCCCTCACACACACTCTCTCCCTCACACACACACTCTCCCTCACACACACACTCTCCCTCACACACACACTCTGCCTCACACACACACTCTCCCTCACACACACACTCTGCCTCACACACACACTCTGCCTCACACACACACTCTCCCTCACACACACACTTCTCCCTCACACACACACTCTGCCTCACACACACACTCTCCCTCACACACACACTCTCCCTCACACACACACTCTGCCTCACACACACACTCTCCGTCACACACACTCTGCCTCACACACACACTCTCCCTCACACACACACTCTGCCTCACACACACACTCTCCCTCACACACACACTCTCCCTCACACACACACTCTGCCTCACACACACACTCTCCCTCACACACACACTCTCCCTCACACACACACTCTCCGTCACACACACTCTGCCTCACACACACACTCTCCCTCACACACACTCTCTCCCTCACACACACACTCCCTCACACACACGCTCTCCCTCACACACACGCTCTCCCTCACACACACGCTCTCCCTCACACGCACACTCTCCCTCACACGCACACTCTCCCTCACACACACACTCTGCCTCACACACAAACTCTGCCTCATACACACTCTCTCCCTCACACACACACTCTCCCTCACACACACTCTCTCCCTCACACACACACTCTCCCTCACACACACACTCTCCCTCACACACACACTCTCCCTCACACACACTCTCTCCCTCACACACACACTCTGCCTCACACACAAACTCTGCCTCACACACACACTCTGCCTCACACACACACTCTCCCTCACACACACACTCTCCCTCACACACACACTCTCCCTCACACACACACTCTCTCTCACACACACACTCTCCATCACACACACACTCTCCCTCACACACAAACTCTGCCTCACACACACACTCTGCCTCACACACACACTCTCCCTCACACACACACTCTGCCTCACACACACACTCTGCCTCACACACACACTCTGCCTCACACACACACTCTCCCTCACACACACACTCTCCCTCACACACACACTCTCCCTCACACACAAACTCTGCCTCACACACACACTCTGCCTCACACACACACTCTGCCTCACACACACACTCTCCCTCACACACAAACTCTGCCTCACACATACACTCTCCCTCACACACACACTCTCCCTCACACACACACTCTGCCTCACACACAAACTCTGCCTCACACACACACTCTGCCTCACACACACACTCTCCCTCACACACACACTCTGCCTCACACACACGCTCTCCCTCACACACACGCTCTCCCTCACACACACACTCTCCCTCACACACAAACTCTTCCTCACTCACACACTCTCCCTCACACACAAACTCTGCCTCAAACACTCGCTCTTCCTCACACACACGCTCTCCCTCACACACACACTCTCCCTCACACACACGCTCTCCCTCACACACACAAACACACGCTCTCCCTCACACACACTCTCTCCCTCACACACACACTCTCCCTCACACACACGCGCTCTCCCTCACACACAAACTCTCCCTCACACACACACTCGCCCTCACACACACACTCTCCCTCACACGCACGCTCTCCCTCACACACACACTCTCCCTCACACACACACTCTGCCTCACACACACACTCTCCCTCACACACACACTCTCCCTCACACACACACTCTGCCTCACACACACACTCTCCCTCACACACACACTCTCCCTCACACGCACGCTCTCCCTCACACACACACTCTCCCTCACACACACTCTCTCCCATACACACACGCTCTCCCTCTCACACACACACTCTGCCTCACACACACACTCTCCTCACACACACACTCTCCCTCACACACACTCTCTCCCATACACACACACTCTCCCTCACACACACACTCTCCCTCACACACACTCTGCCTCACACACACACTCTCCCTCACACACACACTCTGCCTCACACACACACTCTGCCTCACACACACTCTCTCCCTCACACACACACTCTCCCTCACACACACACTCTCCCTCACACACACACTCTCCATCACACACACGCTCTCCCTCACACACACACTCTCCCTCACACACACACTCTCCCTCACACACACACTCTGCCTCACACACACACTCTCCCTCACACACACACTCTCCCTCACACACACACTCTCCCTCACACACACACTCTCCCTCACACACACACTCTCCCTCACACACAAACTCTGCCTCACACACACACTCTCCCTCACACACACACCCTCCCTCACACACACACTCTCCCTCACACACACACTCTCCCTCACACACACACTCTCCCTCACACACACACTCTCCCTCACACACAAACTCTGCCTCACACACACACTCTGCCTCACACACACGCTCTCCCTCACACACACACTCTGCCTCACACACAAACTCTGCCTCACACACACACTCTGCCTCACACACACTCTCTCCCATACACACACACTCTCCCTCACACACACACTCTCCCTCACACACACTCTGCCTCACACACACACTCTCCCTCACACACACACTCTGCCTCACACACACACTCTGCCTCACACACACTCTCTCCCTCACACACACACTCTCCCTCACACACACACTCTCCCTCACACACACACTCTCCATCACACACACGCTCTCCCTCACACACACACTCTCCCTCACACACACACTCTCCCTCACACACACTCTGCCTCACACACACACTCTCCCTCACACACACACCCTCCCTCACACACACACTCTCCCTCACACACACACTCTCCCTCACACACACACTCTCCCTCACACACAAACTCTGCCTCACACACACACTCTCCCTCACACACACACCCTCCCTCACACACACACTCTCCCTCACACACACACTCTCCCTCACACACACACTCTCCCTCACACACACACTCTCCCTCACACACAAACTCTGCCTCACACACACACTCTGCCTCACACACACGCTCTCCCTCACACACACACTCTGCCTCACACACAAACTCTGCCTCACACACACACTCTCCCTCACACACAAACTCTGCCTCACACACACACTCTCCCTCACACACACACTCTCCCTCACACACACGCTCTCCCTCACACACACACTCTGCCTCACACACCCACTCTCCCTCACACACAAATTCTGCCTCACACACACACTCTCCCTCACTCACAAACTCTGCCTCACACACACACTCTCCCTCACACACACACTCTGCCTCACACACACACTCTCCCTCACACACACGCTCTCCCTAACACACACACTCTCCCTCACACACACACTCTCCCTCACACACACTCTCTCCCTCACACACACGCTCTTCCTCACACACACGCTCTCCCTCACACACACACTCTCCCACACACACACGCTCTCCCTCACACACACACACACACGCTCTCCCTCACACGCACGCTCTCCCTCACACACACACTCTCCCTCACACACACACTCTGCCTCACACACACACTCTCCCTCACACACACACTCTCCCTCACACACACACTCTCCCTCACACACACACTCTCCCTCACACACACTCTCTCCCTCACACACACACTCTCCCTCACACACACACTCTCCCTCACACACACGCTCTCCCTCACACACACGCTCTCCCTCACACACACACTCTGCCTCACACACACACTCTCCCTCACACACACACTCTCCCTCACACACACTCTCTCCCATACACACACACTCTCCCTCACACACACACTCTCCCTCACACACACTCTGCCTCACACACACACTCTCCCTCACACACACACTCTGCCTCACACACACACTCTGCCTCACACACACTCTCTCCCTCACACACACACTCTCCCTCACACACACACTCTCCCTCACACACACACTCTCCCTCACACACACACTCTCCCTCACACACACACTCTCCCTCACACACACGCTCTCCCTCACACACACACTCTCCCTCACACACACACTCTCCCTCACACACACACTCTCCCTCACACACTCACTCTCCCTCACACACACACTCTGCCTCACACACACACTCTCCCTCACACACACTCTCCCTCACACACACACTCTCCCTCACACACACACTCTCCCTCACACACACACTCTCCCTCACACACACACTCTGCCTCACACACACACGCTCCCTCACACACACACTCTCCCTCACACTCACACCCAACCTCACACACACTCTCTCCCTCACACACACACTCTCACTCACACACACACTCTGCCTCACACACACACTCTGCCTCACACACACACACTCTCCCTCACACACACACTCTCCCTCACACACACACTCTCCCTCACACACACACTCTGCCTCACACACACTCTCTCCCTCACACACACGCTCTCCCTCACACACACGCTCTCCCTCACACACACACTCTCCCTCACACACACACTCTGCCTCACACACACACTCTCCCTCACACACAAACTCTGCCTCACACACACACTCTCCCTCACACACACACTCTGCCTCACACACACACTCTGCCTCACACACACACTCTGCCTCACACACACACTCTCCCTCACACACACACTCTCCCTCACACACACACTCTGCCTCACACACACACTCTGCCTCACACACACTCTCTCCCTCACACACACGCTCTCCCTCACACACACACTCTGCCTCACACACACGCTCTCCCTCACACACACCCTCTCCCTCACACACACGCTCTTCCTCACACACACACTCTCCCTCACACACACACTCTGCCTCACACACACTCTCTCCCTCACACACACACTCTCCCTCACACACACGCTCTCCCTCACACACACACTCTCCCTCACACACACACTCTCCCTCACTCACAAACTCTGCCCCACTCACACACTCTCCCTCACACACAAACTCTGCCTCACACACACACTCTGCCTCACACACACTCTCCCTCACACACACACTCTCCCTCACACACACACTCTGCCTCACACACACACTCTGCCTCACACACACGCTCTCCCTCACACACACACTCTGCCTCACACACACTCTCTCCCTCACACACACTCTTTCCCTCACACACACACTCACCCTCACACACACACTCTCCCTCACACACACGCTCTCCCTCACACACACACTCTCCCTCACACACACACTCTCCCTCACACACACACTCTCCCTCACACACACTCTCTCCCTCACACACACACTCTGCCTCACACACACGCTCCCCCTCACACACACACACACACGCTCTCCCTCACACACAAACTCTCGCTCACACACACACTCTCCCTCACACACACTCTCTCCCTCACACACACACTCTGCCTCACACACACACTCTCCCTCACACACACTCTCTCCCTCACACACACACTCTCCCTCACACACGCACTCTCCCTCACACACACTCTCTCCCTCACACACACACTCTCCCTCACACACACTCTCTCCCTCACACACACACTCTGCCTCACACACACGCTCCCCCTCACACACACACACACACACTCTCCCTCACACACACACTCTCCCTCACACACACACTCTCCCTCACACACGCACTCTCCCTCACACACACTCTCTCCCTCACACACACACTCTCCCTCACACACACACTCTGCCTCACACACACGCTCTCCCTCACACACACCCTCTCCCTCACACACACGCTCTCCCTCACACACACACTCTGCCTCACACACACACTCTGCCTCACACACACTCTCTCCCTCACACACACACTCTCCCTCACACACACACTCTCCCTCACACACACACTCTCCCTCACACACACTCTCTCCCTCACACACACACTCTGCCTCACACACACGCTCCCCCTCACACACACACACACACGCTCTCCCTCACACACAAACTCTCGCTCACACACACACTCTCCCTCACACACACTCTCTCCCTCACACACACACTCTGCCTCACACACACGCTCCCCCTCACACACACACACACACGCTCTCCCTCACACACAAACTCTCCCTCACACACACACTCTCCCTCACACACACACTCTCCCTCACACACACTCTCTCCCTCACACACACACTCTGCCTCACACACACGCTCCCCCTCACACACACACACACACTCTCCCTCACACACACACTCTCCCTCACACACACACTCTCCCTCACACACGCACTCTCCCTCACACACACTCTCTCCCTCACACACACACTCTCCCTCACACACACACTCTGCCTCACACACACGCTCTCCCTCACACACACCCTCTCCCTCACACACACGCTCTCCCTCACACACACACTCTGCCTCACACACACACTCTGCCTCACACACACTCTCTCCCTCACACACACACTCTCCCTCACACACACACTCTCCCTCACACACACACTCTCCCTCACACACACTCTCTCCCTCACACACACGCTCTCCCTCACACACACACTCTGCCTCACACACACTCTCTCCCTCACACACACTCTCTCCCTCACACACACACTCTCCCTCACACACACACTCTCCCTCACACACACGCTCTCCCTCACACACACGCTCTCCCTCACACACACGCTCTCCCTCACACACACGCTCTCCCTCACACACACTCTCTCCCTCACACACACACTCTGCCTCACACACACACTCTCCCTCACACACACACTCTCCCTCACACACACACTCTCCCTCACACACACACTCTGCCTCACACACACACTCTCCCTCACACACACACTCTCCCTCACACACACTCTCTCCCTCACACACACGCTCTCCCTCACACACACACTCTCCCTCACACACACACTCTCCCTCACACACACACTCTCCCTCACACACACACTCTCCCTCACACACACGCTCTCCCTCACACACACGCTCTCCCTCACACACACGCTCTCCCTCACACACACGCTCTCCCTCACACACACGCTCTCCCTCACACACACGCTCTCCCTCACACACACGCTCTCCCTCACACACACGCTCTGCCTCACACACACACTCTGCCTCACACACACGCTCTCCCTCACACACACACTCTCCCTCACACACACACTCTGCCTCACACACACTCTCCCTCACACACACGCTCTCCCTCACACACACGCTCTCCCTCACACACACGCTCTCCCTCACACACACACTCTCCCTCACACACACACTCTCCCTCACACACACACTCTCCCTCACACACACACTCTCCCTCACACTCACACCCTCCCTCACACAAACTCTCTCCCTCACACACACACTCTCCCTCAAACACACACTCTCCCTCACACACACACTCTCCCTCACACACACACTCTCCCTCACACACACTCTCTCCCTCACACACACACTCTCCCTCACACTCACACCCTCCCTCACACAAACTCTCTCCCTCACACAAACTCTCTCCCTCACACACACACTCTCCCTCACACACACACTCTCCCTCACACTCACACCCTCCCTCACACAAACTCTCTCCCTCACACACACACCCTCCCTCACACACACTCTCTCCCTCACACACACACTCTCCCTCACACACACACTCTCCCTCACACACAATCTCTCCCTCACACTCACACCCTCCCTCACACACACTCTCTCCCTCACACACACACTCTCCCTCACACACACACTCTCCCTCACACACACACGCTGCCTCACACACACACTCTCCCTCACACACACTCTCTCCCTCACACTCACACCCTCCCTCACACACACGCTCTCCCTCACACACACTCTCTCCCTCACACACACACTCTCCCTCACACACACACTCTCCCTCACACTCACACCCTCCCTCACACACACACTCTCCCTCACACACACACTCTCCCTCACACTCACACGCTGCCTCACACACACACTCTCCCTCACACTCACACCCTCCCTCACACACACTCTCTCCCTCACACTCACACCCTCCCTCACACACACGCTCTCCCTCACACACACTCTCTCCCTCACACACACACTCTCCCTCACACACACACTCTCCCTCACACACACACTCTGCCTCACACACACTCTCTCCCTCACACACACGCTCTCCCTCACTCACACGCTCTCCCTCACACACACACTCTCCCTCACACACACACTCTGCCTCACACACACACTCTCCCTCACACACACACTCTGCCTCACACGCACACTCTCCCTCACACTCACACCCTCCCTCACACACACTCTCTCCCTCACACACACACTCTCCCTCACACACACACTCCCTCACACACACACTCTCCCTCACACACACACTCTGCCTCACACACACACTCTCCCTCACACACAAAATCTGCCTCACACACACACTCTCCCTCACACACACTCTCTCCCTGACACACACACTCTCCCTCACACACACTCTGCCTCACACACACATTCTCCCTCACACACACACTCTCCCTCACACACACCCTCTCCCTCACACACACACTCTGCCTCACACACACACTCTCCCTCACACACACTCTCTCCCTCACACACACTCTCTGCCTCACACACACACTCTCCCTCACACACACACTCTCCCTCACACACACGCTCTCCCTCACACACACGCTCTCCCCCCCTCTCCCTCACACACACTCTCTCCCTCACACACACTCTGCCTCACACACACACTCTGCCTCACACACACACTCTGCCTCACACACACACTCTCCCTCACACACACACTCTGCCTCACACACACACTCTCCCTCACACACACACTCTCCCTCACACACACACTCTGCCTCACACACACACTCTCCCTCACACACACTCTCTCCCTCACACACACACTCTCCCTCACACACACACTCTCCCTCACACACACACTCTGCCTCACACACACGCTCTCCCTCACACACACGCTCTCCCTCACACACACACTCTCCCTCACACACACTCTCTCCCTCACACACACGCTCTCCCTCACACACACGCTCTCCCTCACACACACGCTCTCCCTCACACACACGCTCTCCCTCACACACACACTCTCCCTCACACACACACTCTCCCTCACACACACTCTCTCCCTCACACACACACTCTCCCTCACACACACTCTCTCCCTCACACACACACTCTGCCTCACACACACACTCTCCCTCACACACACACTCTGCCTCACACACAAACTCTGCCTCACACACACTCTCTCCCTCACACACACACTCTCCCTCACACACACTCTCTCCCTCACACACACACTCTCCCTCACACACACACTCTCCCCCACACACACTCTCTCCCTCACACACACACTCTCCCTCACACACACTCTCTCCCTCACACACACACTCTGCCTCACTCACACACTCTCTCCCTCACACACACACTCTCCCTCTCACATACACTCTCCCTCACACACACTCTCTCCCTCACACACACACTCTCCCTCACACACACACTCTCCCTCACACACACACTCTCCCTCACACACACACTCTCCCTCACACACAAACTCTGCCTCACACACACACTCAACCTCACACACACACTCTCCCTCACACACACACTCTGCCTCACACACACACTCTGCCTCACACACACACTCTGCCTCACACACACACTCTGCCTCACACACACACTCTCCCTCACACACACTCTCTCCCTCACACACACACTCTCCCTCACACACACACTCCCTCACACACACACTCTCCCTCACACACACACTCTCCCTCACACACAAACTCTGCCTCACACACACACTCTGCCTCACACACACACTCTGCCTCACACACACACTCTCCCTCACACACACACTCTGTCTCACACACACACTCTCCCTCACACACAAACTCTGCCTCACACACACACTCTGCCTCACACACACACACACACGCTCTCCCTCACACACAAACTCTCCCTCACACACACACTCTCCCTCACACACACACTCTCCCTCACACACACACTCCCTCACACACACACTCTCCCTCACACACACACTCTGCCTCACACACACACTCTCCCTCACACACAAACTCTGCCTCACACACACACTCTCCCTCACACACACTCTGCCTCACACACACGTTCTCCCTCACACACACACTCTCCCTCACACACACCCTCTCCCTCACACACACACTCTGCCTCACACACACACTCTCCCTCACACACACACACTGCCTCACACACACACTCTCCCTCACACACACACTCTGCCTCACACATACGCTCTCCCTCACACACACGCTCTCCCTCACACACACGCTCTCCCTCACACACACACTCTGCCTCACACACACACTCTCCCTCACACACACACTCTGCCTCACACACACACTCTCCCTCACACACACGCTCTCCCTCACACACACGCTCTCCCTCACACACACGCTCTCCCTCACACACACACTCTCCCTCACACACACACTCTCCCTCACACACACTCTCTCCCTCACACACACTCTCCCTCACACACACACTCTGCCTCACACACACGCTCTCCCTCACACACACGCTCTCCCTCACACACACGCTCTCCCTCACACACAAACTCTGCCTCACACACACACTCTCCTTCACACACACACTCTCCCTCACACACACACTCTCCCTCACACACGCACTCTGCCTCACACACACACTCTGCCTCACACACACACTCTCCCTCACACACACACTCTCCCTCACACACACACTCTGCCTCACACACACACTCTCCCTCACACACACACTCTCCCTCACACACACACTCTCCCTCACACACACACTCTCCCTCACACACACACTCTCCCTCACACACACACTCTCCCTCACACACACTCTCTCCCTCACACACATGCTCGCCCTCACACACACTCTCTCCCTCACACACACACTCTCCCTCACACACAAACTCTGCCTCACACACACACTCTCCCTCACACACACACTCTGCCTCACACACACACTCTGCCTCACACACACACTCTGCCTCACACACACACTCTCCCTCACACACACACTCTCCCTCACACACACACTCTCCCTCACACACACACTCTCCCTCACACACACACTCTCCCTCACACACACACTCTGCCTCACACACACACTCTCCCTCACACACACACTCTCCCTCACACACACACTCTCCCTCACACACACACTCTCCCTCACACACACACTCTCCCTCACACACACACTCTCCCTCACACACACTCTCTCCCTCACACACATGCTCTCCCTCACACACACTCTCTCCCTCACACACACACTCTGCCTCACACACACACTCTCCCTCACACACAAACTCTGCCTCACACACACTCTCTGCCTCACACACACACTCTCCCTCACACACACGCTCTCCCTCACACACACACTCTCCCTCACACACACACTCTGCCTCACACACACACTCTGCCTCACACACACACTCTGCCTCACACACACACTCTCCCTCACACACACACTCTCCCTCACACACACACTCTCCCTCACACACACACTCTCCCTCACACACACACTCTCCCTCACACACACACTCTCCCTCACACACACACTCTCCCTCACACACACACTCTCCCTCACACACACACTCTGCCTCACACACACTCTCTCCCTCACACACACACTCTCCCTCACACACACGCTCTCCCTCACACACACTCTCTCCCTCACACACACACTCTCCCTCACACACACACTCTCCCTCACACACACACTCTCCCTCACACACACGCTCTCCCTCACACACACGCTCTCCCTCACACACACACTCTGCCTCACACACACACTCTCCCTCACACACAAACTCTGCCTCACACACACACACTCTGCCTCACACACACACTCTCCCTCACACACACACTCTCCCTCACACACAAACTCTGCCTCACACACACACTCTCCCTCACACACACACTCTCCCTCACACACACACTCTCCCTCACACACAAACTCTGCCTCACTCACACACTCTCCCTCACACACACACTCTGCCTCACACACACACTCTGACTCACACACACACTCTCCCTCAGACACACACTCTCCCTCAGACACACACTCTGCCTCACACACACACTCTGCCTCACACACACACTCTGCCTCACACACACACTCTCCCTCACACACACGCTCTCCCTCACACACACAATCTCCCTCACACACACAATCTCCCTCACACACACACTCTCCCTCACACACACACTCTCCCTCACACACACACTCTCCCTCACACACAGACTCTCCCTCACACACACACTCTCCCTCACACACACGCTCTCCCTCACACACACGCTCTCCCTCACACACACACACACACGCTCTCCCTCACATACACTCTCTCCCTCACACACACACTCTGCCTCACACACACACTCTCCCTCACACACACACTCTCCCTCACACACACACTCTCCCTCACACACACAATCTCCCTCACACACACAATCTCCCTCACACACAGACTCTCCCTCACACACACACTCTCCCTCACACACACACTCTCCCTCACACACACACTCTCCCTCACACACACACTCTCCCTCACACACAGACTCTCCCTCACACACACACTCTCCCTCACACACACGCTCTCCCTCACACACACGCTCTCCCTCACACACACACACACACGCTCTCCCTCACATACACTCTCTCCCTCACACACACACTCTGCCTCACACACACACTCTCCCTCACACACACACTCTCCCTCACACACACACTCTCCCTCACACACACGCTCTCCCTCACACACACGCTCTCCCTCACACACACTCTCTCCCTCACACACACACTCTCCCTCACACACACACTCTCCCTCACACACACGCTCTCCCTCACACACACACTCTGCCTCACACACACACTCTGCCTCACACACACACTCTCCCTCACACACACACTCTCCCTCACACACACACTCTCCCTCACACACACGCTCTCCCTCACACACACACTCTCCCTCACACACACACTCTCCCTCACACACACGCTCTCCCTCACACACACACTCTCCCTCACACACACACTCTCCCTCACACACACACTCTCCCTCACACACACACTCTCCCTCACACACACACTCTGCCTCACACACACACTCTCCCTCACACACACTCTCCCTCACACACACACTCTGCCTCACACACACACTCTCCCTCACACACACACTCTCCCTCACACACACACTCTCCCTCACACACACACTCTGCCTCACACACACACTCTCCCTCACACACACTCTCCCTCACACACACACTCTCCCTCACACACACTCTCCCTCACACACACACTCTCCCTCACACACACGCTCTCCCTCACACACACACTCTGCCTCACACACACACTCTGCCTCACACACACACTCTCCCTCACACACACACTCTCCCTCACACACACACTCTCCCTCACACACACACTCTGCCTCACACACACACTCTCCCTCACACACACTCTCCCTCACACACACTCTCTCCCTCACACACACACTCTGCCTCACACACACACTCTCCCTCACACACACGCTCTCCCTCACACACACACTCTGCCTCACACACACACTCTCCGTCACACACACTCTGCCTCACACACACTCTCTCCCTCACACACACGCTCTCCCTCACACACACGCTCTCCCTCACACATACGCTCTCCTTCACACACACACTCTGCCTCACACACACACTCTCCCTCACACACACACTCTCCCTCACACACACTCTCTCCCTCACACACACACTCTCCCTCACACACACACTCTCCCTCACACACACACTCTCCCTCACACACACACTCTCCCTCACACACACACTCTGCCTCACACACACTCTCCTCACACACACACTCTCCCTCACACACACACTCTCCCTCACACACACACTCTCCCTCACACACACACTCTCCTCACACACACACTCTCCCTCACACACACACTCTCCCTCACACACACACTCTCCTCACACACACACTCTCCCTCACACACACACTCTCCCTCACACACACACTCTCCCTCACACACACACTCTCCCTCACACACACACTCTCCCTCACACACACACTCTCCCTCACACACACACACACACTCTCCCTCACACACACACTCTCCCTCACACACACACTCTCCCTCACACACACTCTCCCTCACACACACACTCTCCCTCACACACACACTCTCCCTCACACACACACTCTGCCTCACACACACACTCTCCCTCACACACACACTCTCCCTCACACACACACTCTCCCTCACACACACACTCTCCCTCACACACACACTCTCCCTCACACACACACTCTCGCCTCACACACACACTCTCCCTCACACACACACTCTCCCTCACACACACACTCTCCCTCACACACACACTCTCCCTCACACACACACTCTCCTCACACACACACTCTCCCTCACACACACACTCTCCTCACACACACACTCTCCCTCACACACACACTCTGCCTCACACACACACTCTCCCTCACACACACACTCTGCCTCACACACACACTCTCCCTCACACACAAATCTCCCTCACACACACACTCTGCCTCACACACACACTCTCCCTCACACACACACTCTGCCTCACACAC
>NW_027252380.1:0-26031 GCF_044704955.1 Pristiophorus japonicus | reverse complement strand
CCTCCCCCAGGGCACAGGGTCCGAGAGACCCCCTCCCCCAGGGCACAGGGTCCGAGAGACCTCCTCCCCCAGGGCACAGGGTCCGAGAGACCCCCTCCCCCAGGGCACAGGGTCCGAGACCCCCCCCCTTCCCCCAGGGCACAGGGTCCGAGACCCCCCCTCCCCCAGGGCACAGGAGCTGAGGGTCCCCTTCCCCAGGGCACAGGGTCCGAGACCTCCCCCTCCTCCAGGGCACAGGGTCAGAGACCCCCCCCTTCCCCCAGGGCACATGGTCCGAGACCCCCCCCTCCCCCAGGGCACAGGGTCCGAGAGGCCCCCTCCACCAGGGCACAGGATCCGAGACCACCCCCCTCCCCCAGGGCACAGGGTCCGAGACCCCCCCCTCCCCCAGGGCACAGGGTCCGAGAGACCCCCTCCCCCAGGGCACAGGGTCCGAGAGACCCCCCCCTCCCCCAGGGCACAGGGTCCGAGAGACCCCCCCTCCCCCAGGGCACAGGGTCCGAGAGACCTCCTCCCCCAGGGCACAGGGTCCGAGAGACCCCCTCCCCCAGGGCACAGGGTCCGAGAGACCCCCCTCCCCCAGGGCACAGGGTCCGAGAGACCCCCCCCTCCCCAGGGCACAGGGTCCGAGAGACCCCCCTCCTCCAGGGCACAGGGTCCGAGAGACCTCCTCCCCCAGGGCACAGGGTCCGAGATCCCCCCCTTCCCCCAGGGCACAGGGTCCGAGACCCCCCCTCCCCCAGGGCACAGGGGCTGAGGGTCCCCTTCCCCAGGGCACAGGGTCCGAGAGACCCCCTCCCCCAGGGAACAGTGTCCGAGACCCCCCCTTCCTCAGGGCACAGGGTCCAAGACCCCCCCCTTCCCCCCAGGGCACAGGGTCCGAGAGACCCCCTCCCCCAGGGCACAGGGCTGAGGGTCCCCTTCCCCAGGGCACAGGGTCCGAGAGACCCCCTCCCCCAGGGAACAGTGTCCGAGACCCCCCCTTCCTCCAGGGCACAGGGTCCGAGACCCCCCCTCCCCCAGGGCACAGGGTCCGAGACCCCCCCCTCCCCCAGGGCACAGGGTCCGAGAGACCCCCTCCCCCAGGGCACAGGGTCCGAGAGACCCCCCTCCCCCAGGGCACAGGGTCCGAGAGACCCCCCCCCCCTTCCCCAGGGCACAGGGTCCGAGACCCCCCCCTCCCCCAGGGCACAGGGTCCGAGAGACCCCCTCCCCCAGGGCACAGGGTCCGAGAGACCTCCTCCCCCAGGGCACAGGGTCCGAGACCCCCCCCTTCCCCCAGGGCACAGGGTCCGAGACCCCCCATCCCCCAGGGCACAGGAGCTGAGGGTCCCCTTCCCCAGGGCACAGGGTCCGAGACTCCCCCCTCCTCCAGGGCACAGGGTCTGAGAGATCCCCTCCCCCAGGGCACAGGGTCTGAGGGTTGGGGGGGAGGAGTCTGAGGGTTGGGGGGGAGAGGTCTGAGGGTTGGGGGGGAGGGGTCTGAGGGTTTGGGGGAGGGGTCTGTGGGTTGGGGGGAGGGGTCTGTTGGTTAGAGGAGGGGTCTGAGGGTTGGGGGGGAGGGGTCTGAGGGTTGGGGGGGAGGGATCTGATGGTTGGGGAGGAGGGGTCTGAGGGTTGGGGGGAGGGGTCTGAGGGTTGGGGGAGGGGTCTGAGGGTTGAGGGGGATGGGTCTGAGGGTTTGGGGGAGGGGTCTGAGGGTTAGGGGATGGGTCTGAAGGTTAGAGGATGGGTCTGAAGGTTAGAGGAGGGGTCTGAGGGTTGGGGGGGAGGGGTCTGAGGGTTGGGGGAGGGGTCTGAGTGTTGGGGGAGGTGTCTGAGGGTTGGGGGAAGGGGTCTAAGGGTTGGGGGGAGGGGTCTGAGGGTTGGGGGGAGGGGTCTGAGGGTTGTGGGGAGGGGTCTGTGGGTTAGGGAGGGGTCTGAGGGTTGGGGGGGAGGGGTATGAGGGTTGGGGGGGAGGGGTCTGAGGGTTGGGAGAGGGGTCTGAGGGTTGGGGGGAGGGGTCTGAGGGTTGGGGGGAGGGGTCTGAGGGTTGGGGGGAGGGTTCTGAGGGTTGGGGGGAGGGTTCTGAGGGTTGTGGGGGAGGGTCTGAGGGTTGGGGGGAGAGGTCTGAGGGTTGGGGGATGGGTCTGAGGGTTGGGAAGGGGTCTGAGGTTTGGGGGGAGGGGTCTGAGGGTTGGGGGAGGGGTCTGAGGGTTGGGGAATGGGTCTGAGGGTTGGGGGAGGGGTCTGAGGGTTGGGAAGGGGTCTGAGGGTTGGGGGAAGGGTCTGAGGGTTGGGGGAAGGGTCTGAGGGTTGGGGAAGGGGTCTGAGGGTTGTGGGGGAGGGGTCTGAGGGTTGGGGGAGGGTCTGAGGGTTGGGAAGGGGTCTGAGGGTTGGGGGAGGGGTCTGAGGGTTGGGGGAGGGGTCTAGGGGTCTGAGGGTTGGGAAGGGGTCTGAGGGTTGGGAAGGAGTCTGAGGGTTGGGAAGGGGTCTGAGGGTTGGGGGAGGGGTCTGAGTGTTGGGGGAGGGGTCTGAGGGTTTGGGGAGGGGTCTGAGGGTTGGAGGAGAGGTCTGAGGGTTGGAGGAGGGGTCTGAGGGTTGGGGGAGGGTCTGAGGGTTGGGGGAGGGGTCTGAGGGATTGGGGGAGGGGTCTGAGGGTTGGGGGAGGGGTCTGAGGGTTGGGGGAGGGGTCTGAGGGTTGGGGGAGGGGTCTGAGGGTTGGGGGAGTGGTCTGAGGGTTGGGGGAGGGGTCTGAGGGTTGGGGGAGGGGTCTGAGGGTTGTGGGAGGGTCTGAGGGTTGGGGGAAGGGTCTGAGGGTTGGGGGAGGGTCTGAGGGTTGGGAAGGAGTCTGAGGGTTGGGGGAGGGGTCTGAGGGTTGGGGGAGGGGTCTGAGGGTTGGGGCAGGGTCTGAGGGTTGGGAAGGGGTCTGAGGGTTGGGAAGGGGTCTGAGGGTTGGGAAGGGGTCTGAGGGTTGAGGGGGAGAGGTCTGAGGGTTGTGAAGAGGTCTGAAGGTTGGGGGGGAGGGGTCTGAGGGTTGGGGGGGAGGGGTCTGAGGGTTTGGGGGAGAGGTCTGTGGGTTGGGGGGAGGGGTCTGTTGGTTAGGGGGAGGGGTCCGAGGGTTAGGGGGGAGTGGACTGAGGTTAGTGGGAGTGGACTGAGGTTAGTGGGAGGGGTCTGAGGGTTGGGGGGAGGGGTCTCAGGGTTGGGGGGGGAGGGGTCTGATGGTTGGGGAGGAGGGGTCTGAGGGTTGGGGGGAGGGGTCTGAGGGTTGGGGGAGGGGTCTGAGGGTTGGGGGGATGGGTCTGAGGGTTGGGGGGGATGGGTCTGAGGGTTAGAGGATGGGTCTGAAGTTTAGGGGAGGGGTCTGAGGGTTGGGGGGGAAGGGTCTGAGGGTTGGGGGAGGGGTCTGAGGGTTGGAGGGAGGGGTCTGAGTGTTGGGGAGGTGTCTGAGGGTTGGGGGAGGGGTCTAAGGGTTGGGGGGAGGGGTCTGAGGGTTGGGGGAGGGGTCTGTGGGTTAGGGAGGGGTCTGAGGGTTGGGGGGGAGGAGTCTGAGGGTTGGGGGGAGGGGTCTGAGGGTTGGGGGAGGGGTCTGAGGGTTGGGGGGAGGGGTCTGAGGGTTGGGGGAGGGGTCTGAGGGTTGTGGGGGAGGGGTCTGAGGGTTGGGGGGGAGGGGTCTGAGGGTTGTGGGGAGGGGTCTGAGGGTTGGGGGGAGGGGTCTGAGGGTTGGGGGGAGGGGTCTGAGGGTTGTGGGGGAGGGGTCTGAGGGTTGGGGGGGAGGGGTCTGAGGGTTGTGGGGAGGGGTCTGAGGGTTGGGGGGAGGGGTCTGAGGGTTGGGGGGAGGGTCTGAGGGTTGTGGGGAGCGGTCTGAGGGTTGGGGGAGGGGTCTGAGGTTTGGGGGGAGGGGTCTGAGGGTTGGGGGAGGGGTCTGAGGGTTGTGGAAGGGGTCTGAGGGTTGGGAGAGGGGTCTGAGGGTTGGGAAGGGGTCTGAGGGTTGGTGGAAGGGTCTGAGGGTTGGGGAAGGGGTCTGAGGGTTGTGGGGGAGGGGTCTGAGGGTTGGGGGAGGGTCTGAGGGTTGGGAAGGGGTCTGAGGGTTCGGGGAGGGGTCTGAGGGTTGGGGGAGGGGTCTGAGGGTTGGGGGAGGGGTCTGAGTGTTGGGAAGGGGTCTGAGGGTTGGGAAGGGGTCTGAGGGTTGGGGGGAGGGGTCTGAGGGTTGGGGCAGGGTCTGAGGGTTGGGGCTGGGTCTGAGGGTTGGGGCAGGGTCTGAGGGTTGGGGCAGGGTCTGAGGGTTGGGAAGGGGTCTGAGGGTTGGGGGGAGGGGTCTGAGGGTTGGGGGGAGGGGTCTGAGGGTTGGGGGGAGGGGTCTGAGGGTTGGGGGGAGGGGTCTGAGTGTTGGGGGGAGGGGTCTGAGGGTTGGGGGGAGGGGTCTGAGGGTTGGGGGGGAGGGGTCTGAGGGTTGGGAAGGGGTCTGAGGGTTGGGGGGGAGGGTCTGAGGTTTGGGGGAGAGAGGTCTGAGGGTTGGGGGAGGGGTCTGAGGGTTGGGGGGAGGGATCTGAGGGTTGGGGGAGGGGTCTGAGGGTTGGGGGGAGGGGTCTGAGGGTTTGGGGGAGGGGTCTGAGGGTTGGGGGAGGGGTCTGAGGGTTGGGGGGAGGGGTCTGAGGGATGGGGGAGGGGTCTGAGGGTTGGGGGGAGGGGTCTGAGAGTTGGGGGGAGGGGTCTGAGGGATGGGGGAGGGGTCTGAGGGATGGGGAGGGGTCTGAGGGTTGGGGGGAGGGGTCTGAGGGATGGGGGAGGGATCTGAGGGTTGGGGGGAGGTTCTGAGGGTTGGGGGAAGGGGTCTGAGGGTTGTGGGGGAGGGGTCTGAGGGTTGGGGGAGGCCCACCTGTTTGAAGGAATCCCGACCCGAGGAACGAGCTACTTTACCAAACCCCTTTGTCACCTAAACACCTGGATTCAATTGTCCTTTAATCTTCACTCGAGGGAACACAATCCCAGTCTGTGCCGCCTGCCCTCGGGATTTAACCCTTTCAGCTCCGGGGTATCGGTCTGGGGAGCCTGCCCCCCTCCCCCTCCCCCTCCCCCTCCCCCTCCCTCGCCGATTTACCCTCCCCGGGGGCGGGGGGCCCAGGACTGAGCACAGTGACTCCACACGGGGTCTGACCCGAGCCCTGTCCAGTGACACCATCACTCCCTCCCCGTCGTGTTCCAGACCCCGAGACAAAGGCCAGCGTTCCATCAGCCTTTGGGTTAGTTTGTCCAATATATTCCCAGTCCCAGATTTATCCAATCATCCACATTGTTTATCATTCATTGTCCGAACCTGTATCGCTCCTGAACTCCGACACCACATCTGGGCTCGCACGGTGTCCATGGTGACCACGGCGACCAACCACAGTTACCGGGACACAGCGAATCATCACAGGAGAGGCGGCCATGGTAACACACGCTGTCAATGAAAGATCAAATCGCCCGTCAACATGGCACCAGCCCCTCCAACTGGCTCTACATCGCCACACGGCACACCACACGGCACACCACGCCACACGGCACACCACACGGCACACCACACGGCACACCACGCCACACGGCACACCACACGGCACACCACGCCACACGGCACACGGCACACCACACCACGCCATGCCACACGGCACAACCACAACACACGGCACACCACACCACACGGCACACCACGCCACACGGCACACCACATGGCACACCACGCCACATGGCACACCACACGGCACACCACACCACACGGCACACCACACGGCACACCACGCCACACGGCACACCACACGGCACACCACGCCACACGGCACACCACGCCACACGGCACACCACACCACGCCATGCCACACGGCACAACCACAACACACGGCACACCACACCACACGGCACACCACGCCACACGGCACACCACATGGCACACCACGCCACATGGCACACCACACGGCACACCACACCACACGGCACACCACGCCACACGGCACACCACACGGCACACCACGCCACACGGCACACCACACCACGCCATGCCACACGGCACAACCACAACACACGGCACACCACACCACACGGCACACCACGCCACACGGCACACCACATGGCACACCACGCCACATGGCACACCACACGGCACACCACACCACACGGCACACCACGCCACACGGCACACCACATGGCACACCACGCCACATGGCACACCACACGGCACACCACACCACACGGCACACCACAAGGCACACCACACGGCACACCACACGACACACCACAAGGCACACCACGCCACACGGCACACCACACCACGCCACACGGCACGGCACACCACAAGGCACACCACACGGCACACCACAAGGCACACCACACGGCACACCACACGGCACCAGTGTAACAGAGGCTGTGAGTCGGGGGTCGGGGTTAAGGATTACCCTTGGGGTCAGAGGAAATGTATTAGCATGGATAGAGAATTGGCTGGCTAACAGAAAGCAGAGAGTCGGGATAAATGGGTCCTTTTCGGGTTGGAAATCGGTGGTTAGTGGTGTGCCACAGGGATCGGTGCTGGGACCACAACTGTTTACAATATACATAGATGACCTGGAAGAGGGGACAGAGTGTAGTGTAACAAAATTTGCAGATGACACAAAGATTAGTGGGAAAGCGGGTTGTGTAGAGGACACAGAGAGGCTGCAAAGAGATTTAGATAGGTTAAGCGAATGGGCTAAGGTTTGGCAGATGGAATACAATGTCAGAAAATGTGAGGTCATCCACCTTGGAAAAAAAACAGTAAAAGGGAATATTATTTGAATGGGGAGAAATTACAACATGCTGCGGTGCAGAGGGACCTGGGGGTCCTTGTGCATCAAACTCTTTTTGGAGTTTATCTGCAAAACAAAAAAACATTAAACCGTGCCACCCGACCTGGGTGACACACCAGACATTTACAAGGCCCTTTTTTCCTTTTTTTTTGGTTTTTCTTTCGGCACTAAAATCACAATTTTTCCCCAGTGCCCCCTATAAAAGGGGAGGGGGACACTAAAAGCACCGGCAATTAAAACAAATTAAACTTTAAAACGTAAAATCAAATTAAAATTTGGTTGCCGGGCGTGATGATGCACTCCAGTCCCTCCGGTGCCCACCTCTCGCGGAAGGCCGCGAGCGTACCGGTGGACACCGCGTGCTCCATCTCCAAGGACACCCTGGACCGGATGGAAGAGCGGAAGAGAGGCAGGCAGTCAGGTTGAACGACCCCCTCGACCGCCCGCTGCCTGGACCGGCTGATGGCACCCTTGGCCGTGCCCAGGAGTAGTCCTACGAGGAGGCCTTCGGACCTACCCGCTCCCCTCCGCACAGGGTGCCCAAAGATCAGGAGTGTGCGACTGAAGTGCAGCCAGAATTTCAGGAGCAGCCCCTTCAAATAATGGAACAGGGGCTGCAACCTCGTGCACTCAATAAAAACATGGAACACGGACTCCTCCAGACCGCAGAAATTGCAGGCGGCCTGGCCCAAAAAGTTAGTTTGCAGGTGCAGCAGGTAATCAGGAAGGCGAATGGAATGTTGGCCTTCATTGCGAGAGGGATGGAGTACAAAAGCAGGGAGGTCCTGCTGCAACTGTACAGGGTATTGGTGAGGCCGCACCTGGAGTACTGCGTGCAGTTTTGGTCACCTTACTTAAGGAAGGATATACTAGCTTTGGAGGGGGTACAGAGACAATGAATGGCGGAGCAGGCTCGAGGGGCTAGATGGCCTACTCCTGTTCCTAATTCTTATGTTCTTATTGTTAGTGGTCGGGTTGGGGTTAGGGTTCATGTTGGGGTTAGGGTTGAGTTTAGGGGTCAGGATTATCTCTTCCTGTGGGCCACTCCCACCATTCCTTGTTTAATGTTTTAAGTAGGGCTAGGCGGAGGGGGTTAGAGTTAGGGTTAGAGGTTTAGGGTCGGGGTTGGGGTTAGGGGTCACGTACTGCAGTGAAGATCCAGGATCGATCAGTATAGATTGGGGTCAGGGTCAGGGTTAGGGGTCGGGGTCGGAGTCCAGGATCGGTCAGTATGGGTTGGAGTTGGGGTCAGGCTCAGGGTCGGGGTCCAGGATCGGTCAGTATGGGTTAGGGTCGGAGTTGGGGTTCGGGTCGCCGTCAGGGTCCAGGATCGGTCAGTATGGGTTGGAGTTGGGCTCGGGGTCAGGCTCAGGGTCGGGGTCCAGGATCGGTCAATATGGGTTGGGGTTGGAGTCGGGGTCAGGCTCAGGGCCAGTGTCCAGGATCGGTCAGTATGGGTTGGGGTTGGGGTCGGGGTCAGGGTCCAGGATCGGTCAGTATGGGTTGGGGTTGGGGTCGGGGTCAGGCTCAGGGTCGGGGTCCAGGATCGGTCAGTATGGGTTAGGGTCGGAGTTGGGGTTCGAGTCGGGGTCAGGGTCCAGGATCGGTCAGTATGGGTTGGAGTTGGGGTCGGGATCAGGCTCAGGGTCGGGGTCCAGGATCGGTCAATATGGGTTGGGGTTGGAGTCGGGGTCAGGCTCAGGGCCAGTGTCCAGGGTCGGTCAATATGGGTTGGGGTTGGAGTCGGGGTCAGGCTCAGGGCCAGTGTCCAGGATCGGTCAGTATGGGTTTGATGTTGGGGTCGGGGTCAGGCTCAGGGTCGGGGTCCAGGATCGGTCAGTATGGGTTCGGGTCGGAGTTGGGGTTCGGGTCGGGGTCAGGGTCCAGGATCGGTCAGTATGGGTTGGAGTTGGGGTCGGGATCAGGCTCAGGGTCGGGGTCCAGGATCGGTCAATATGGGTTGGGGTTGGAGTCGGGGTCAGGCTCAGGGCCAGTGTCCAGGGTCGGTCAATATGGGTTGGGGTTGGAGTCGGGGTCAGGCTCAGGGCCAGTGTCCAGGATCGGTCAGTATGGGTTTGATGTTGGGGTCGGGCTCAGGGTCCAGGATCGGTCAGTATGGGTTGGGGTTGGGGTCGGGGTCAGGCTCAGGGTCGGGGTCCAGGATCGGTCAGTATGGGTTGGGGTTGGGGTCGGGGTCAGGGTCCAGGATCGGTCAGTATGGGTTGGGGTTGGGGTTGGGGTCAGGGTCCAGGATCGGTCAGTATGGGTTGGGGTCGGGGTCAGGGTCCAGGATCGGTCAGTATGGGTTGGGGTTGGGGTTGGGGTTGGGGTCAGGGTCGGGGTCAGGGTCCAGGATCGGTCAGTATGGGTTGGGGTTGGGGTCAGGGTCGGGGTCAGGGTCCAGGATCGGTCAGTGTGGGTTAGGGTTGGTGTCAGGCTCGGGGTCAGGGTCCAGGATCGGTCAGTATGGGTTGGGGTTGGGGTTGGGGTCAGGGTCGGGGTCAGGGTCCAGGATCGGTCAGTATGGGTTGGGGTTGGGGTTGGGGTCAGGGTCGGGGTCAGGTCCAGGATCGGTCAGTGTGGGTTAGGGTTGGTGTCAGGCTCGGGGTCAGGGTCCAGGTTTGGTCAGTGTGGGTTAGGGTCGGAGTTGGGGTCAGGGTCCAGGATTGGTCAGTGTGGGTTGGGGTCGGGGTCAGGCTCGGGGTTCGGGTCCAGAATCGGTCAGTATGGGTTAGGGTTGGGGTCAGGGTCGGGGTCCAGGATCAGTCAGTATGGGTTGGGGTTGGGGTCAGGGTCGGGGTCCAGGATCGGTCAGTATGGGTAAGGGTTGGGGTTGGGGTCAGGGTCCAGGATTGGTCAGTATGGGTTAGGGTTGGGGTTGGGGTCAGGGTCAGGGTCCAGGATCGGTCAGTATGGGTTAGGGTTGGGGTTGGGGTCAGGGTCCAGGATCAGTCAGTATGGGTAAGGGTTGGGGTTGGGGTCAGGGTCCAGGATCAGTCAGTATGGGTTAGGGTTGGGGTTGGGGTCAGGGTCCAGGATCGGTCAGTGTGGGTTGGGGTTGGGGTTAGGGTCGGGGTCAGGGTCCAGGATCGGTCAGTATGGGTTAGGGTTGGGGTCGGGGTCAGGCCCAGGGTCCAGGATCGGTCAGTATGGGTTAGGGTTGGGGTCAGGCTCAGGGTCAGGGTTCAGAATCGGTCAGTATGGTTAGGGTTGGGGTTGGGATCGGGGTCCAGGATCGGTCAGTATGGGTTGGGGTCGGGGTCAGGATCCAGAATCGGTCAGTATGGGTTGGGGTTGGGGTTGGGCTCGGGGTCAGGGTCCAGGATCGGTCAGTACGGGTTGGGGTTGGGGTCGGGGTCGGAGTCAGGGTCCAGGATCGGTCAGTACGGGTTGGGGTTGGGGTTGGGGTCGGGGTCAGGGTCCAGGATCGGTCAGTATGGGTTGGGGTCGGGGTCAGGGTCCAGGATCGGTCAGTATGGGTTGGGGTTGCGGTCGGGTTCAGGCTCAGGTTCAGGGTCCAGGATCAGTCAGTATGGGTTAGGGTTGGGGTCAGGCTCAGGGTCAGGGTTCAGAATCGGTCAGTATGGTTCGGGTTGGGGTTGGGAACGGGGTCCAGGATCGGTCAGTATGGGTTGGGGTTGGGTTCGGGGTCAGGGTCCAGGATCGGTCAGTACGGGTTGGGGTTGGGGTCGGGGTCAGGGTCAGGGTCCAGGATCGGTCAGTATGGGTTGGGGTCGGGGTCAGGATCCAGAATCGGTCAGTATGGGTTGGGGTCGGGGTCAGGGTCCAGGATCGGTCAGTATGGGTTGGGGTTGCGGTCGGGTTCAGGCTCAGGTTCAGGGTCCAGGATCGGTCAGTATGGGTTGGGGTTGGGGTCGGGGTCAGGGTCCAGGATCGGTCAGTATGGGTTGGGGTTGGGGTCGGGGTCAGGCTCAGGGTCGGGGTCCAGGATCGGTCAGTATGGGTTAGGGTCGGAGGTGGGGTTCGGGTCGGGGTCAGGGTCCAGGATCGGTCAGTATGGGTTGGAGTTGGGGTCGGGATCAGGCTCAGGGTCGGGGTCCAGGATCGGTCAATATGGGTTGGGGTTGGAGTCGGGGTCAGGCTCAGGGCCAGTGTCCAGGGTCGGTCAATATGGGTTGGGGTTGGAGTCGGGGTCAGGCTCAGGGCCAGTGTCCAGGATCGGTCAGTATGGGTTTGATGTTGGGGTCGGGCTCAGGGTCCAGGATCGGTCAGTATGGGTTGGGGTTGGGGTCGGGGTCAGGCTCAGGGTCGGGGTCCAGGATCGGTCAGTATGGGTTGGGGTTGGGGTCGGGGTCAGGGTCCAGGATCGGTCAGTATGGGTTGGGGTTGGGGTCAGGGTCCAGGATCGGTCAGTATGGGTTGGGGTTGGGGTCGGGGTCAGGGTCCAGGATCGGTCAGTATGGGTTGGGGTCGGGGTCAGGGTCCAGGATCGGTCAGTATGGGTTGGGGTTGGTGTTGAGGTTGGGGTCAGGCTCAGGGTCAGGGTCCAGGATCGGTCAGTATGGGTTGGGGTTGGGGTTGGGGACAGGGTCGGGGTCAGGGTCCAGGATCGGTCAGTATGGGTTGGGTTGGGGTCGGGTTCAGGCTCAGGGTCCAGGATCGGTCAGTATGGGTTGGGTTGGGGTCGGGTTCAGGCTCAGGGTCAGGGTCCAGGATCGGTCAGTATGGGTTGGGGTTGGGGTTGGGGTTGGGGTCAGGCTCAGGGTCAGGGTCCAGGATCGGTCAGTATGGGTTGGGGTTGGGGTTGGGGTCAGGCTCAGTGTCCAGGATCGGTCAGTATGGGTTGGGGTTGGGGTTGGGGTCAGGGTCGGGGTCAGGGTCTAGGATCGGTCAGTATGGGTTGGGGTTGGGGTTGGGGTCAGGGTCGGGGTCAGGTCCAGGATCGGTCAGTATGGGTTGGGTTGGTGTCAGGCTCGGGGTCAGGGTCCAGGATCGGTCAGTATGGGTTAGGGTTGGGGTCAGGGTCCAGGATTGGTCAGTGTGGGTTAGGGTTGGGGTTGGGGTCAGGGTCCAGGATTGGTCAGTGTGGGTTGGGGTCGGGCTCGGGTTTCGGGTCCAGAATCGGTCAGTATGGGTTAGG
This sequence comes from Pristiophorus japonicus, assembly GCF_044704955.1. Lineage (NCBI taxonomy): Eukaryota > Metazoa > Chordata > Chondrichthyes > Pristiophoridae > Pristiophorus > Pristiophorus japonicus. The sequence continues at coordinate 14,133 of NW_027252380.1, read as the reverse complement.
GTTGGTGTCAGGTTCAGGGTCCAGGATCAGTCAGTATGGGTTAGGGTTGGGGTTGGGGTCAGGGTCCAGGATCGGTCAGTATGGGTTAGGGTTGGGGTTGGGGTCAGGGTCCAGGATCGGTCAGTATGGGTTAGGGTTGGGGTCGGGGTCAGGCTCAGGGTCCAGGATCGGTCAGTATGGGTTAGGGTTGGGGTCAGGCTCAGGGTCAGGGTTCAGAATCGGTCAGTATGGTTAGGGTTGGGTTTGGGATCGGGGTCCAGGATCGGTCAGTATGGGTTGGGGTCGGGGTCAGGATCCAGAATCGGTCAGTATGGGTTGGGGTTGGGGTTGGGGTCGGGGTCAGGGTCCAGGATCGGTCAGTACGGGTTGGGGTTGGGGTCGGGGTCGGGGTCAGTGTCCAGGATCGGTCAGTATGGGTTGGGGTCGGGGTCAGGATCCAGAATCGGTCAGTATGGGTTGGGGTCGGGGTCAGGGTCCAGGATCGGTCAGTATGGGTTGTGGTTGGGGTCGGGTTCAGGCTCAGGTTCAGGGTCCAGGATCGGTCAGTATGGGTTGGGGTTGGGGTCAGGGTCCAGGATCGGTCAGTATGGGTTGGGGTCGGGGTCAGGATGCAGAATCGGTCAGTATGGGTTGGGGTCGGGGTCAGGGTCCAGGATCTGTCAGTATGGGTTGGGGTTGGGGTCAGGGTCGGGGTCAGGGTCCAGGATCAGTCAGTATGGTTAGGGTTCGGGTTGGGGTCAGGGTCCAGGATCGGTCAGTATGGGTTGGGGTTGGGGTCGGGTTCAGGCTCAGGTTCAGGGTCCAGGATCGGTCAGTATGGGTTGGTGTTGAGGCCAGAGTCAGGCTCAGGGTCCAGGATCGGTCAGTATGGGTTGGGGTTGGGGTCGGGTTCAGGCTCAGGTTCGGGGTCCAGGATCGGTTAGTATGGGTTAGGGTTGGGGTTGGGGTCGGGGTCCAGGATTGGTCAGTGTGGGTTAGGGTCAGGGTCGGGGTCAGGGGTCGGGGTCCAGGATTGGTCAGTATGGGTTGGGGTGGGGGTCAGGGTCGGGGTCCAGGATTGGTCAGTATGAGTTGGGGTCAGGGTCGGGGTCAGGGGTCAGGGGTCGGGGTCCAGGATCGGTCAGTATGGGTTGGGGTTGAGGCCAGAGTCAGGCTCAGGGTCCAGGATCGGTCAGTATGGGTTGGGGTTGAGGCCAGAGTCAGGCTCAGGGTCCAGGATCGGTCAGTATGGTTAGGGTTGGGGTTGGGGTCAGGGTCCAGAATCGGTCAGTATGGGTTGGGGTTGGGGTTGGGGTCAGGGTCGGGGTCAGGGTCCAGGATCGGTCAGTATGGGTTGGGGTTGGGGTCGGGGTCAGGGTCCAGGATCGGTCAGTATGGGTTGGGGTTGGGGTCGGGGTCAGGGTCCAGGATCGGTCAGTATGGGTTGGGGTTGGGGTTGGGGTCAGGGTCGGGCTCAGGGTCCAGGATCGGTCAGTATGGTTAGGGTTGGGGTTGGGGTCAGGGTCCAGAATCGGTCAGTATGGGTTGGGGTTGGGGTCAGGGTCGGGGTCAGGGTCCAGGATCGGTCAGTATGGGTTGGGGTTGGGGTTGGGGTCAGGGTCGGGCTCAGGGTCCAGGATCGGTCAGTATGGTTAGGGTTGGGGTTGGGGTCAGGGTCCAGAATCGGTCAGTATGGGTTGGGGTCAGGGTCGGGGTCAGGGTCCAGGATCGGTCAGTATGGGTTGGGGTTGGGTTCAGGCTCAGGTTCGGGGTCCAGGATCGGTCAGTCTGGGTTAGGGTTGGGGTCAGGGGTCGGGGTCCAGGATTGGTCAGTGTGGGTTAGGGTTGGGTTGGTGTCGGGGTCAGGGTCGGGGTCCAGGATCGGTCAGTGTGGGTTAGGGTTGGGGTCAGGGTCGGGGTCCAGGATTGGTCAGTGTGGGTTAGGGTTGGGTTGGTGTCGGGGTCAGGGGTCAGGGTCGGGGTCCAGGATCGGTCAGTTTGAAACGTGGCCATTAGTTCGGGGAGAGAAGAGGAAAAGGGCAGAGAGAGATTGGACCGATCTACTTTACACAAAGGGTAAATGCAGTGGACTGTCCCGGGAGGGGATGAGTCAGAGAGCAGGGACTTTGAAGGAGAATTGGGGGAGATCACAGGGATTGAGGAATGGAGGTTCCTGCGGATCATTCCGGGTCAATGTTCTACAAACTGGTTGGAGGACAGCCTTGTTTGAGAACCATAGAATTATAGACATTTACAGCACGGAAGGAGGCCACTCGGCCCATCGTGTCCACACCGGCCGACCAAGAGCTACCCAGCCTAATCCCACTTTCCAGCTCTGGGTCCGTAGCCCTGTGGGTTACAGCACTTCAGGTGTACATCCAGGTACTGTTTAAATATGGTGAGGGTTTCTGCCTCTACCACCCTTTCAGGCCGTGAGTTCCAGACCCCCACCCCCCTCTGGGTGGAATAAATTCTCCTCAAATCCCCTCTAAATCTCCTACCACTTACTTTAAATCCACGTCCCCTGATTGGTGACGCCCCTCCCCGCCCGACCCCTGCCAAAGGAGGCCCTTCCTATTCTCTCTATCCAGGTCCCTCATAATTTTATATACCTCAATCAGGTCTCCCCTCAGCCTTCGCGGTTCCAAATAAAACACCCCCAGCCTATCCAATCTTTCCTCATCGCTAACATTCTCCAGTCCCGGCAACATCCTCGTAAACCTCCTCTGTACCCTCTCCAGTGCAATCACATCTTCCCTGTAATGTGGTGACCAGAACTGCACGCAGTACTCCAGCTGTGGTCTAACCAGAGTTTTATACAGTTCAAGTATAACCTCCCAGCTCTTGTATTCCATGCCTCGACTAATAAAGACAAGTATTCCGTGTGCCTTCTGAACCACCTTATCTACCTGGCCTGCTACCTTCAGGGATCTGTGGACCTGCACTCCCAGGCCCCTCTGTTCCTCGACACTTCTCAGTGTCCTACCATTTAATGTTGGCCTTTTTAGCCCTCCCCAAAATGCATTACCTCACACGTCTCTGGATTGAATTCCATTTCCACAGCAAGTTAGTCAGACACAACCTTCCCTTCACAAATCCATGCTGACTCTCCCTGATTAATCCGTGTCTTTCTAAATGAAGATTTATCCTACCCCTCAGGAATTTTTCCAATAATTTTCCCACCACTGAGGTTAGGCTGACTGGCCTGTAATTACTCGGTCGATCCCTTTCTCCCTTTTTAAACAAAGGTACAACATTAGCAGTTCTCCAGTCCTCTGACACCACACCTGTAGCTTAGTTGGCAGATGGCCCTCTTTGGTTGGAGGGCGGCCCTGGTTGGTTGGAGGGCGGCCCTGATTGGTTGGAGGGCGGCCCTGATTGGTTGGAGGGCGGCCCTGGTTGGTTGGAGGGCGGCCCTGATTGGTTGGAGGGCGGCCCTGGTTGGTTGGAGGGCGGCCCTGATTGGTTGGAGGGCGGCCATGGTGGGTTGGAGGGCGGCCCTGGTTGGTTGGAGGGTGGCCATGGTTGGTTGGAGGGCGGCCCTGATTGGTTGGAGGGCGGCCATGGTTGGTTGGAGGGCGGCCCTGATTGGTTGGTGGACAGCCATGGTTGGTTGGAGGGCGGCCATGGTGGGTTGGAGGGTGGCCATGGTTGGTTGGAGGGCGGCCCTGATTGGTTGGAGGGCGGCCATGGTTGGTTGGAGGGCGGCCCTGATTGGTTGGTGGACAGCCATGGTTGGTTGGAGGGCGGCCATGGTTGGTTGGAGGGCGGCCATGATTGGTTGGTGGGCGGCCATGGTTGGTTGGAGGGCGGCCATGGTTGGTTGGAGGGCGGCCCTGATTGGTTGGAGGGCGGCCATGGTTGGTTGGAGGGCGGCCATGATTGGTTGGAGGACTTGGTTACCAGTGGCTGCAGTTGGTCGTTAGGATGACTTCTCCAGGTTGGTAAATCTCAGTCTTTCCATAACAGCGACACTCGGTGATATTCACACAGTGACGGTCCTGAAGGAGAAGGTTCTGGGGGCACCGACAGCCTGGAACAGAACAAATTGTACGATTGTAGCATCACACACCGAGGACATTCAGCCCATTGAGGTCATGCAAGCCCTCTGAAAAACGATTCACGATCTGTGTATGCGAACCCCGAAATCACTCCTTTTAAAGTTCCCCTTTACTATATATTTTGCCGATTGCCTGAAATCTGTGTCCTCTGGTTACCGACATTCCTTGGTTTCTGTACAGACAGAAAGGAAAAGGAGGCGGGGTGGCATTGCTTGTTAAAGAGGAAATTAATGCAATAGTAAGGAGGGACATTAGCTTGGATGATGTGGAATCAGTATGGGTGGAGCTACGGAATACCAAAGGGCAGAAAACGCTAGTGGGAGTTGTGTACAGACCACCAAACAGTAGTAGTGAGGTTGGGAACAGTATCAAACAAGAAATAAGGGATGTGTGCAATAAAGGTACAGCAGTTATCATGGGCGACTTTAATCTACATATTGATTGGGCTAACCAAACTGGTAGCAATGCAGTGGAGGAGGATTTCCTGGAGTGTATTAGGGATGGTTTTCTAGACCAATATGTCGAGGAACCAACCAGACAGCTGGCCATCCTAGACTGGGTGATGTGTAATGAGAAGGGACTAATTAGCAATCTTGTTGTGCGAGGCCCCTTGGGGAAGAGTGACCATAATATGGTAGAATTCTTTATTAAGATGGAGAGTGACACAGTTAATTCAGAAACTAGGGTCCTGAACTTAAGGAAAGCTAACTTCGATGGCATGAGGCGTGAATTGGCTAGAATAGACGTGCAAAAGATACTTAAAGGATTGATGGTGGATAGGCAATGGCAAACATTTAAAGATCACATGGATGAACATCAACAATTGTACATCCCTGTCTGGAGTAAAAATAAAATGGGGAAGGTGGCTCAACCGCGGCTAACAAGGGAAATTAAGGATAGTGTTAAATCCAAGGAAGAGGCATATAAATTGGCCAGAAAAAGCAGCAAACCTGAGGACTGGGAGAATTTTGTAATACAGCAGAGGAGGACAAAGGGTTTAATTAGGAGGGAGAAAGAGTATGAGAGGAAGCTTGGCGGGAACATAAAGACTGACTGCAAAAGCTTCTATAGATATGTGAAGAGAAAAAGATTAGTGAAGTCGGATTCGGGTGAATTTATAATGGGGAACAAAGAAATGGCAGACCAGTTGAACAAATACTTTGGTTCTGTCTTCATAAAGGGAGACACAAATAACCTTCTGGATGAACTAGGGGACCGAGGGTCGAGTGAGAAGGAGGAACTGAAGGATATCCTTCTTAGGCGGGAAATTGACGGGATTGAAGGCCGATAAATCCCCGGGGCCTGATAGTCTACATCCCAGAGTACTTAAGGAAGTGGCCCTAGAAATAGTGGATGCATTGGTGATCATTTTCCAACAGTCTATTGACTCGGGATCAGTTCCTATGGACTGGAGGGTAGCTAATGTAACACCACTTTTTAAAAAAGGAGGGAGAGAGAAAATGGGTAATTATAGACCAGTTAGCCTGACATCAGTAGTGGGGAAAATGTTGGAATCAATTATTAAAGATGAAATAGCAGCGCATTTGGAAAGCAGTGACAGGATCGGTCCAAGTCAACATGGATTTATGAAAGGGAAATCATGCTTGACAAATCTTCTGGAATTTTTTGAGGATGTAACTAGTAGAGTGGACAAGGGAGAACCAGTTGATGTGGTGTATTTGGACTTTCAAAAGGCTTTTGACAAGGTCCCACACAAGAGATTGGTGTGCAAAATTAAAGCACATGGTATTGGGGATAATGTATTGACGTGGATAGAGAACTGGTTGGCAGACAGGAAGCAGAGAGTCGGGATAAACGGATCCTTTTCAGAATGACAGGCAGTGACTAGTGGGGTACCGCAGGGCTCAGTGCTGGGGCCCCAGCTATTTACAATATATATTAATGATTTAGATGAAGGAATTGAGTGTAATATCTCCAAGTTTGCAGATGACACTAAGTTGGGTGGCAGTGTGAGCTGCGAGGAGGATGCTAAGAGGCTGCAGAGTAACTTGGACAGGTTAGGTGAGTGGGCAAATGCATGGCAGATGAAGTATAATGTGGATAAATGTGAGGTTATCCACTTTGGTGGCAAAAACACGAAGGCAGAATATTATCTGAATGGTGACAGATTAGGAAAAGAGGAGGTGCAACGAGACCTGGGTGTCATGATACATCAGTCATTGAAAGTTGGCATGCAGGTACAGCAGGTGGTGAAGAAGGCAAATGGTATGTTGGCCTTCATCGCTAGGGGATTTGAGTATAAGAGCAGGGAGGTCTTACTGCAGCTGTACAGGGCATTGGTGAGACCTCACCTGGAATATTGTGTTCAGTTTTGGTCTCCTAGTCTGAGGAAGGACATTCTTGCTATTGAGGGAGTGCAGCGAAGGTTCACCAGACTGATTCCAGGGATGACTGGACTGACATATGAGGAGAGACTGGATCAACTGGGCCTTTATTCACTGGAGTTTAGAAGGATGAGAGGGGATCTATAGAAACATATAAGATTCTGACGGGACTGGACAGATTAGATGCGCGAAGAATGTTCCCAATGTTGGGGAAGTCCAGAACCAGGGGTCACAGTCTAAGGATAAGGGGTAAGCCATTTAGGACCGAGATGAGGAGAAACTTCTTCACTCAGAGAGTTGTTAACCTGTGGAATTCCCTACCGCAGAGAGTTGTTGATGCCAGTTCATTGGATATATTCAAGAGGGAGTTAGATACGGCCCTTACAGCTAAAGGGATCGAGGGGTATGGAGAGAAAGCAGGAAAGGGGTACTGAGGTGAATGATCAGCCATGATCTTATTGAATGGTGGTGCAGGCTCGAAGGGCCGAATGGCCTACTCCTGCACCTATTTTCTATGTTTCTATGTTTAAGGAAGGATATACTTGCATTAGAGGCTGTTCAGGGAAGGTTCACGAGGATGATTGCGGAGATGAGGGGGTTGCCTTATGAAGAAAGGTTGAGTAGGTGGGACCTCCAGTTATTGGAGTTGAGAAGAAGGAGGTGATCTTATTGAAAGATATGATAATGAGGGGGCTGGACTAGGTGGATGCCCTTTTGCTCTTTCTCCCCCTCCCCCTTTCAGCGCTTGTTCCCAACACTCTCCAGTTCTGACCAAGGGTCATCGGCCCGGAACGTTGACTCTGCTTCCTCTCCACAGATGCTGCCCGACCCGCTGAGATTTACAACATAACCCTTTCCTCCCTGATCACTCCAAAACCTGTCTATCTCCACCTTAAATATATTCAATGTCCCAGCCTCCACAGGTCTCTGAGGCATTCGATCTGGGCCCGGGGTTTGAACCTTACCTTCCAGACAGTGGGAGCTGCAGTTTGTGAGCGAGCTCACGTCCCGACAGGACAATGGGCAGGGGTCCAGTGAGAGACGCTCACAGTCATCAGACGCAACGTAAACCATCCCAGGATCACAGTCTGAAACAGGCAGTCAACCAGGAAAAACAGTCACACACAGAAAAAGGTGGGTCAGAGCCCGCAACCTCTCACACCCCGAGGGTCAGTCTGACCCTTCACCCCCAGGTCAGAGCCCGCGACCCCTCACACCCCGGGTCAGTGACAGTCTGACCCTTCACCCCCAGGTCAAAGCCCGCGACCCCTCACACCCCGAGGGTCAGTCTGACCCTTCACCCCCAGGTCAGAGCCCGCGACCCCTCACACCCCGAGGGTCAGTCTGACCCTTCACCCCCAGGTCAGAGCCCACGACCCCTCACACCCCGGGTCAGTGACAGTCTGACCCTTCACCCCCAGGTCAAAGCCCGCGACCCCTCACACCCCGAGGGTCAGTCTGACCCTTCACCCCCAGGTCAGAGCCCGCGACCCCTCACACCCCGAGGGTCAGTCTGACCCTTCACCCCCAGGTCAGAGCCTGCGACCCCTCACACCCCGAGGGTCAGTCTGACCCTTCACACCCCGCGTCTGGGTCAGTCTGACCCTTCACCCCCGGGTCAGAGCCCGACCCCTCACACCCCGGGTCAGAGCCCGACCCCTCACCTCCAGGTCAGAGCCCGCGACCCCTCACACCCCGGGTCAGAGCCCGCGACCCCTCACACCCCGGGTCAGTGACAGTCTGACTCTTCACCCCCAGGTCAGAGCCCGCGACCCCTCACACCCCGGGTCAGTGACAGTCTGACCCTTCACCCCCAGGTCAGAGCCCGCGACCCCTCACACCCCGAGGGTCAGTCTGACCCTTCACCCACAGGTCAGAACCCGCGACCCCTCACACCCCGGGTCAGTGACAGTCTGACCCTTCACCCCCAGGTCAGAGCCCGCGACCTCTCACACCCCAGGTCTGGGTCAGTCTGACCCTTCACCCCCAGGTCAGAGCCTGCGACCCCTCACACCCCGGGTCAGAGCCCGACCCCTCACACCCAGAGGGTCAGAGCCTGACCCCTCACACCCCGAGGGTCAGAGCCTGACCCCTCACACCCCGGGTCAGAGCCTGCGACCCCTCACATCCCGGGTCAGGGTCAGAGCCTGACCCTTCACCCCCGGGTCAGAGCCTGCGACCCCTCACACCCCGGGTCAGGATCAGCCTGACCCTTCACCCCCGGGTCAGTGACAGTCTGACCCTTCACCCCTGGGTCAGGGAGAGTCTGACCCTTCACCCCTGGGTCAGGCACAGTCTGACCCTTCACCCCTGGGTCAGGCACAGTCTGACCCTTCACCCCTGTGTCAGGCACAGTCTGACCCTTCACCCCTGGGTCAGGGTCAGTCTGTGCAGACAGAACAGTCTCTCTGGCCCTGCTGAACCTCTGTCCATGGGACATTGGCGAGTTGTACAGAATTGGGTGAATCTGCCACCCGGGGGTCAGACAGATGCTGAAGCTGGTGACCTCTGTCACAGAAACCCTGGACCCTGGAGGGTCAGACTGGGATTCCCAGAGCCAGAAATCTCACAAATTACAAACCCAAACCCTGCTCCTGATTGGCTGCCGAGAACCTCCGTTGGAAGCAGGGAGCGCGGTGAACTTACCCGCGGTGCCGGCACAGAGCTGTCGGTTACAGGACTCCGACTCCACCGTGGCCCCCGGACACGGCCGCCCTCCGTTCTTCGGTGGTGGGCTGACGCACTCCCGGTGACGGCTCCGTACTCCACCGCTACACTCGGTGTCACAGGCCGACCACTCGCTCCACTCTGACCACCAGCCGTTCACTGCGAGGGAACCACATCCGTCAGTCTGGGCCCTGGTCAGTCTGGGCCCTGGTCAGTCTGGGTCATGGTCAGTCTGGGTCATGGTCAGTCTGGGCCCTGGTCAGTCTGGGCCATGGTCAGTCCATGGTCAGTCTGGGCCCTGGTCAGTCTGGGCCATGGTCAGTCCATGGTCAGTCTGGGCCATGGTCAGCCTGGGCCATGGTCAGTCCATGGTCAGTCCATGGTCAGTCTGGGCCCTGGTCAGTCTGGGCCATGGTCAGTCCATGGTCAGTCCATGGTCAGTCTGGGCCCTGGTCAGTCTGGGCCCTGGTCAGTCCATGGTCAGTCTGGGCCCTGGTCAGTCAATAGTCAGTCTGGGCCATGGTCAGTCTGGGTCATGGTCAGTCTGGGCCATGGTCAGTCTGGGCCCTGGTCAGTCCATGGTCAGTCTTGGCCCTGGTCAGTCCATGGTCAGTCTGGGTCATGGTCAGTCTGGGGTCTGGTCAGTCCATGGTCAGTCCATGGTCAGTCTGGGCCCTGGTCAGTCTGGGCCCTGGTCAGACCATGGTCAGTCTGGGCCCTGGTCAGTCTGGGCCCTGGTCAGTCTGGGTCATGGTCAGTCTGGGCCCTGGTCGGTCTGGGCCCTGGTCAGTCTGGGCCCTGGTCAGTCCATGGTCAGTCTGGGCCCTGGTCAGTCTGGGTCATGGTCAGTCTTGGCCCTGGTCAGTCTGGGCCATGGTCAGTCCATGGTCAGTCTGTGTCATGGTCAGTCTGGGTCATGGTCAGTCCATGGTCAGTCTGGGCCCTGGTCAGTCCATGGTCAGTCTGGGTCATGGTCAGTCTGGGTCATGGTCAGTCTGGGCCCTGGTCAGTCCATGGTCAGTCTGGGTCATGGTCAGTCTGGGCCATGGTAAGTCTGGGCCATGGTAAGTCTGGGCCCTGGTCAGTCTGGGTCATGGTCAGTCTGGGCCATGGTCAGTCTGGGTCATGGTCAGTCCATGGTCAGTCTGGGCCCTGGTCAGTCCATGGTCAGTCTGGGCCATGGTCAGTCTGGGTCATGGTCAGTCTGGGTCATGGTCAGTCTGGGCCATGATCAGTCCATGGTCAGTCTGGGCCCTGGTCAGTCCATGGTCAGTCTGGGCCATGGTCAGTCTGGGTCATGGTCAGTCTGGGTCATGGTCAGTCTGGGCCCTGGTCAGTCCATGGTCAGTCTGGGCCCTGGTCAGTCTGGGCCCTGGTCAGTCTGGGCCATGGTCAGTCTGGGCCCTGGCCAGTCCATGGTCAGTCTGGGTCATGGTCAGTCTGGGTCATGGTCAGTCTGGGCCCTGGTCAGTCCATGGTCAGTCAATGGTCAGTCTGGGCCCTGGTCAGTATGGGTCATGGTCAGTCTGGGCCCTGGTCAGTCCATGGTCAGTCTGTGTCATGGTCAGTCTGGGTCATGGTCAGTCTGGGCCCTGGTCAGTCCATGGTTAGTCTGTGTCATGGTCAGTCTGGGTCATGGTCAGTCCATGGTCAGTCTGGGCCCTGGTCAGTCCATGGTCAGTCTGGGCCATGGTCAGTCTGGGTCATGGTCAGTCTGGGCCCTGGTCAGTCTGGGCCCTGGTCAGTCTGGGCCCTGTTCAGTCTGGGCCATGGTCAGTCTGGGCCATGGTCAGTCTGGGCCCTGGTCAGTCCATGGTCAGTCTGGGTCATGGTCAGTCTGGGCCCTGGTCAGTCTGGGCCATGGTCAATCTGGGTCATGGTCAGTCTGGGCCCTGGTCAGTCTGGGCCCTGGTCAGTCTGGGCCCTGGTCAGTCTGGGTCATGGTCAGTCTGGGCCCTGGTCAGTCCATGGTCAGTCTGGGCCCTGGTCAGTCTGGGCCCTGGTCAGTCTGGGTCATGGTCAGTCTGGGCCCTGGTCAGTCCATGGTCAGTCTGGGCCCTGGTCAGTCTGGGTCATGGTCAGTCTGGGTCTTGGTCAGTCTGGGCCCTGGTCAGTCCATGGTCAGTCTGGGTCATGGTCAGTCTGGGCCCTGGTCAGTCTGGGCCCTGGTCAGTCCATGGTCAGTCTGGGCCCTGTTCAGTCTGGGTCATGGTCAGTCTGGGCCATGGTATGTCTGGGTCATGGTCAGTCCATGGTCAGTCTGGGCCCTGGTCAGTCTGGGTCATGGTCAGTCTGGGTCATGGTCAGTCTGGGCCATGGTAAGTCTGGGCCCTGGTCAGTCTGGGTCATGGTCAGTCTGGGCCATGGTCAGTCTGCGTCATGGTCAGTCTGGGCCATGGTCAGTCTGGGCCATGGTCAGTCCATGGTCAGTCTGGGCCCTGGTCAGTCTGGGCCCTGGTCAGTCCATGGTCAGTCTGGGCCCTGGTCAGTCTGGGCCCTGGTCAGTCTGGGTCATGGTCCGTCTGGGCCCTGGTCAGTCCATGGTCAGTCTGGGCCCTGGTCAGTCTGGGCCCTGGTCAGTCCATGGTCAGTCTGGGCCCTGGTCAGTCCATGGTCAGTCTGGGTCATGGTCAGTTTGGGCCCTGGTCAGTCTGGGCCCTGGTCAGTCTGGGCCATGGTCAGTCTGGGCCATGGTCAGTCTGGGTCATGGTCAGTCTGGGTCATGATCAGTCTGGGTCAATGTTCAGTCTGGGTCATGGTTAGTCTGGGTCATGGTCAGTCTGGGTCATGATCAGTCTGGGTCATGGTCAGTCTGGGTCATGGTCAGTCCATGGTCAGTCTGGGTCATGGTCAGTCCATGGTCAGTCTGGGTCATGGTCAGTCTGGGTCATGGTCAGTCTGGGCCATGGTCAGTCTGGGCCCTGGTCAGTCTGGGCCCTGGACAGGGGCTGGATTCCAACAGGTACAGACTGGCATAAGCAGGAACCCTCCGGGAGACAGGGAACAGGAGGCCGTCCAGCCCCTTGAGCCTGTTACACAGGAACAGGAGGAGGCCCATTCAGCCCCTCGAGCCATGTCCCTGGGGTCCAATCCTCCCCCCTCCCTGGTGTCCCCCCTTGCCCCTGCCAGGGCGCCCCTTCCCCCCTGGGGTCCCCCCTTGGGGTCTGTCCCCCGCCCCCCCCGGGCTCCCCCCACCCCCCCATGGCCCCCCTGCCCCCCTGGGGTCTGATCCCCGCCCCCCCGGGCTCCCCCCACCTGCCCAGGGCCCCCCTTCCCCCCCATGGCCCCCCTGGGGTCTGATCCCCCCCCCCCCGGGCTCCCCCCACCTGCCCAGGGCCCCCCCAGGGTCTGTCCCCCGCCCCCCCGGGCTCCCCCCACCTGCCCAGGGCCCCCCTTCCCCCCCATGGCCCCCCTGGGATCTGTCCCGCGCCCCCCCCGGGCTCCCCCCACCTGCCCAGGGCCCCCCTTCCCCCCCATGGCCCCCCTGGGGTCTGTCCCCCGCCCCCCCCCCCAGGCTCCCCCCACCTGCCCAGGGCCCCCCTGCCCCGGCTCTGTGTTGACCATTGCCGTTACCTGGGCAGGCCTTGGTGAAGCAGGCTCGAGTATCCCACAGTGTGTGGTTACACTGTCCCCCAGGGAGAACTTGCCGTAACACCCCCCTCTGCCGGAACATCACACCGAGGCTACAGCTCTGACTGCAGTCACTCCACGGCGTCCAGTCCGACATCACACAGTCCGCTGTCGAAACAAGCAGGGCAGCGTTAGTGAGCTCACTGACCCCAACCAGTGACCCCCAACCAGTGACCCCCAACCTCGGTGACCCCCAACCTCGGTGACCAGGGCTCCGACACAAACACACCGGCCATTGGCCCATCCAGTCCGTGCCAGCCTTTTGCCTCCATACCAGCAACATTAACCCGCCCCGTCCCCATATCCCTTCCCCCAGGTGTCGAACCACTGCCCCTGCGCTCGGCTCCCGATCTCCGACCCTTGATCCCCAACCTCTGACCCCTAGCTCCCGACCCTTGACCCCCAGCCCCAATCCATAACCCCGGCTCCCGATCTCTGACCCCTGACCCCAGCCCACAAACCCTGGTCACCAGTCCCGACCCCTGAACTTCAGCTCCCAAACTCCAGTCATCAGCCCGACCCCTGACCCCCATCCCCAATCCATAACCCCGGCTCCTGATCTCTGACCCCTGACCCCAGCCCACAAACCCTGGTCACCAGCCCCGACCCCTGAACTTCAGCTCCCAAACTCCAGTCATCAGCCCGACCCCTGACCCCCATCCCCAATCCATAACCCTGGCTCTCGATCTCTGACCCCTGACCACCATCCTGACCCCGAGCGCTGGTCAACAGCCCACGACCCCTGACCCCCATCCATAACCACTTCTCACAATCTCTGACCCCTGACCTCCATCCCGACTCCTGGCCGTCGGCCCCTCGCCCCGGTCACCCTGACCCACAATCCCCTCGCTGCCCCTCCAACTCCCCTGGCCTGTCCCCCCGCTGGGTGAAAGGATACGGGACCCTCACGTACCACAGTCCTGCTCGTCTGAGCCATCCTGGCAGTCTGGCCGCAGGTCGCACTCCCGGTGCTGGGGCACACACTCGCCACTGCCACAGGGGAACTGTGTGTTGGAGCAGGGGCTGGGCCGGCCCATGGGGGTCCCACCCCAATCCCTCGCCGCCGTCGTCATGGACACCGGAGCCGAGCCTGAAACAGAACGAGCAACAGGGGTCAGAGTGGGGCGTCCGTCCCGTAATACTGACCCTCTGTCCTGTAATACACTGACCCTCCGTCCCGTAATACACTGACCCTCCGTCCCGTAATACTGACCCTCTGTCCTGTAATACACTGACCCTCCGTCCCGTAATACACTGACCCTCCGTCCCGTAATACTGACCCTCTGTCCTGTAATACACTGACCCTCCGTCCTGTAATATCCTGACCCTCCGTCCCGTATAACCTGACCCTCCGTCCCGTAATACACTGACCCTCCGTCCCGTAATACTGACCCTCCGTCCCGTAATACCCTGACCCTCCATCCCGTAATACTGACCCTCCATCCCGTAAT
>NW_027252379.1:15000-20000 GCF_044704955.1 Pristiophorus japonicus | reverse complement strand
AACCCTAACCCTAACCCTAACCATAACCCCAACCCTAACCCTAACCCTAACCCTAACCCTAACCCTAAATGATGATGATGATGATAACCCTAACCCTAACCCTAACCCTAACCCTAACCCTAACCCTAACCCTAACCCTAACCCTAACCCTAACCCTAACCCTAAATGATGATGATGATGATAACCCTAACCCTAACCCTAACCCTAACCCTAACCCTAACCCTAACCCTAAATGATGATGATGATGATAACCCTAACCCTAACCCTAACCCTAACCCTAACCCTAACCCTAACCCTAAATGATGATGATGATGATAACCCTAACCCTAACCCTAACCCTAACCCTAACCCTAACCCTAACCCTAAATGATGATGATGATGATAACCCTAACCCTAACCCTAACCCTAACCCTAACCCTAACCCTAACCCTAACCCTAACCCTAACCCTAACCCTAACCCTAACCCTAACCCTAACCCTAACCCTAACGCTAACCCTAACCCTAACCCTAACCCTAACCCTAACCCTAACCCTAACCCTAACCCTAACCCTAACCCGAACCCTAACCCTAACCCTAACCCTAACCCGAACCCTAACCCGAACCCTAACCCTAACCCTAACCCGAACCCGAACCCTAACCCGAACCCGAACCCTAACACTAACCCGAACCCGAACCCTAACCCGAACCCGAACCCTAACCCTAACCCTAACCCTAACCCTAACCCTAACCCTAACCCTAACCCTAACCCTAACCCGAACCCTAACCCGAACCCTAACCCTAACCCTAACCCGAACCCTAACCCGAACCCTAACCCTAACCCTAACCCTAACCCTAACCCTAACCCGAACCCGAACCCTAACCCGAACCCGAACCCTAACCCTAACCCTAACCCGAACCCTAACCCTAACCCTAACCCGAACCCTAACCCTAACCCGAACCCTAACCCTAACCCTAACCCTAACCCTAACCCTAACCCTAACCCTAACCCTAACCCTAACCCTAACCCGAACCCTAACCCTAACCCTAACCCGAACCCTAACCCGAACCCTAACCCTAACCCTAACCCGAACCCGAACCCTAACCCTAACCCGAACCCTAACCCTAACCCTAACCCTAACACTAACCCTAACCCTAACCCTAACCCTAACCCTAACCCTAACCCTAACCCGAACCCTAACCCGAACCCTAACCCTAACCCTAACCCTAACCCGAACCCTAACCCTAACCCTAACCCGAACCCTAACCCGAACCCTAACCCGAACCCTAACCCTAACCCTAACCCTAACCCTAACCCTAACCCTAACCCTAACCCTAACCCTAACCCTAACCCTAACCCTAAATGATGATGATGATAACCCTAACCCTAACCCTAACCCTAACCCTAACCCAAAATGATGATGATGATGATAACCCTAACCCTAACCCTAACCCTAACCCTAACCCTAACCCTAACCCTAACTCTAACCCTAACCCTAAATGATGATGATGATGATAACCCTAACCCTAACCCTAACCCTAACCCTAACCCTAACCCTAACCCTCACCCTAACCCTAACCCTAAATGATAATGATGATGATAACCCTAACCCGAACCCTAACCCTAACCCTAACCCTAACCCTAACCCTAACCCTAACCCTAACCCTAAATGATGATGATGATGATAACCCTAACCCTAACCCTAACCCTAACCCTAACCCTAACCCTAACCCTAACCCTAAATGATGATGATGATGATAACCCTAACCCTAACCCTAACCCTAACCCTAACCCTAACCCTAACCCTAAATGATGATGATGATGATAACCCTAACCCTAACCCTAACCCTAACCCTAACCCTAACCCTAACCCTAAATGATGATGATGATGATAACCCTAACCCTAACCCTAACCCTAACCCTAACCCTAACCCTAACCCTAACCCTAACCCTAACCCTAACCCTAACCCTAACCCTAACCCTAACGCTAACCCTAACCCTAACCCTAACCCTAACCCTAACCCTAACCCTAACCCTAACCCTAACCCTAACCCGAACCCTAACCCTAACCCTAACCCTAACCCGAACCCTAACCCGAACCCTAACCCTAACCCTAACCCGAACCCGAACCCTAACCCGAACCCGAACCCTAACACTAACCCGAACCCGAACCCTAACCCGAACCCGAACCCTAACCCTAACCCTAACCCTAACCCTAACCCTAACCCTAACCCTAACCCTAACCCTAACCCGAACCCTAACCCGAACCCTAACCCTAACCCTAACCCGAACCCTAACCCGAACCCTAACCCTAACCCTAACCCTAACCCTAACCCTAACCCGAACCCGAACCCGAACCCTAACCCGAACCCGAACCCTAACCCTAACCCTAACCCGAACCCTAACCCTAACCCTAACCCGAACCCTAACCCTAACCCGAACCCTAACCCTAACCCTAACCCTAACCCTAACCCTAACCCTAACCCTAACCCTAACCCTAACCCGAACCCTAACCCTAACCCTAACCCGAACCCTAACCCGAACCCTAACCCTAACCCTAACCCGAACCCGAACCCTAACCCTAACCCGAACCCTAACCCTAACCCTAACCCTAACACTAACCCTAACCCTAACCCTAACCCTAACCCTAACCCTAACCCTAACCCTAACCCGAACCCTAACCCGAACCCTAACCCTAACCCTAACCCTAACCCGAACCCTAACCCTAACCCTAACCCGAACCCTAACCCGAACCCTAACCCGAACCCTAACCCTAACCCTAACCCTAACCCTAACCCTAACCCTAACCCTAACCCTAACCCTAACCCTAACCCTAACCCTAACCCTAACCCTAAATGATGATGATGATAACCCTAACCCTAACCCTAACCCTAACCCTAACCCAAAATGATGATGATGATGATAACCCTAACCCTAACCCTAACCCTAACCCTAACCCTAACCCTAACCCTAACCCTAACCCTAACCCTAAATGATGATGATGATGATAACCCTAACCCTAACCCTAACCCTAACCCTAACCCTAACCCTAACCCTCACCCTAACCCTAACCCTAAATGATAATGATGATGATAACCCTAACCCGAACCCTAACCCTAACCCTAACCCTAACCCTAACCCTAACCCTAACCCTAACCCTAAATGATGATGATGATGATAACCCTAACCCTAACCCTAACCCTAACCCTAACCCTAACCCTAACCCTAACCCTAACCCTAAATGATGATGATGATGATAACCCTAACCCTAACCCTAACCCTAATCCTAACCCTAACCCTAACCCTAACCCTAACCCTAAATGAAGATGATGATGATAACCCTAACCCTAACCCTAACCCTAACCCTAAATGATGATGATGATGATAACCCTAACCCTAACCCTAACCCTAACCCTAACCCTAACCCTAACCCTAACCCTAAATGATGATGATGATGATAACCCTAACCCTAACCCTAACCCTAACC
Source organism: Pristiophorus japonicus (assembly GCF_044704955.1). Taxonomy (NCBI): domain Eukaryota; kingdom Metazoa; phylum Chordata; class Chondrichthyes; family Pristiophoridae; genus Pristiophorus; species Pristiophorus japonicus. The sequence goes on along the minus strand of NW_027252379.1, from coordinate 16,536 downwards.
CTAACCCTAACCCTAAATGATGATGATGATGATAACCCTAACCCTAACCCTAACCCTAACCCTAACCCTAACCCTAACCCTAACCCTAACCCTAAATGATGATGATGATGATAACCCTAACCCTAACCCTAACCCTAACCCTAACCCTAACCCTAACCCTAAATGATGATGATGATGATAACCCTAACCCTAACCCTAACCCTAACCCTAACCCTAACCCTAACCCTAATCCTAACCCTAACCCTAACCCTAACCCTAACCCTAACCCTAACCCTAACCCTAACCCTAAATGATGATGATGATGATAATCCTAACCCTAACCCTAACCCTAACCCTAACCCTAACCCTAACCCTAACCCTAACCCTAAATGATGATGATGATGATAACCCTAACCCTAACCCTAACCCTAACCCTAACCCTAACCCTAACCCTAACACTAACCCTAACCCTAACCCTAACCCTAACCCTAACCCTAACCCTAACCCTAACCCTAACCCTAACCCTAACCCTAACCCTAACCCTAAACCTAAATGATGATGATGATGATAACCCTAACCCTAACCCTAACCCTAACCCTAACCCTAACCCTAACCCTAACCCTAACCCTAAATGATGATGATGATGATAACCCTAACCCTAACCCTAACCCTAACCCTAAATGATGATGATGATGATAACCCTAACCCTAACCCTAACCCTAACCCTAACCCTAACCCTAACCCTAAATGATGATGATGATGATAACCCTAACCCTAACCCTAACCATAACCCCAACCCTAACCCTAACCCTAACCCTAACCCTAACCCTAAATGATGATGATGATGATAACCCTAACCCTAACCCTAACCCTAACCCTAACCCTAACCCTAACCCTAACCCTAACCCTAACCCTAACCCTAACCCTAACCCTAAATGATGATGATGATGATAACCCTAACCCTAACCCTAACCCTAACCCTAACCCTAACCCTAACCCTAAATGATGATGATGATGATAACCCTAACCCTAACCCTAACCCGAACCCGAACCCTAACCCGAACCCGAACCCTAACCCTAACCCTAACCCTAACCCTAACCCTAACCCTAACCCTAACCCTAACCCTAACCCGAACCCTAACCCGAACCCTAACCCTAACCCTAACCCGAACCCTAACCCGAACCCTAACCCTAACCCTAACCCTAACCCTAACCCTAACCCTAACCCTAACCCTAACCCTAACCCTACCCCTAACCCTAACCCTAACCCTAACCCTAACCCTAACCCTAACCCTAACCCTAACCCTAACCCAAACCCTAACCCTAACCCGAACCCGAACCCGAACCCTAACCCGAACCCGAACCCTAACCCTAACCCTAACCCGAACCCTAACCCTAACCCTAACCCGAACCCTAACCCTAACCCGAACCCTAACCCTAACCCTAACCCTAACCCTAACCCTAACCCTAACCCTAACCCTAACCCTAACCCTAACCCTAACCCGAACCCTAACCCTAACCCTAACCCGAACCCTAACCCGAACCCTAACCCTAACC
>NW_027252379.1:7500-10000 GCF_044704955.1 Pristiophorus japonicus | reverse complement strand
TGATGATGATGATGATAACCCTAACCCTAACCCTAACCCTAACCCTAACCCTAACCCTAACCCTCACCCTAACCCTAACCCTAAATGATAATGATGATGATAACCCTAACCCGAACCCTAACCCTAACCCTAACCCTAACCCTAACCCTAACCCTAACCCTAACCCTAAATGATGATGATGATGATAACCCTAACCCTAACCCTAACCCTAACCCTAACCCTAACCCTAACCCTAACCCTAACCCTAACCCTAAATGATGATGATGATGATAACCCTAACCCTAACCCTAACCCTAATCCTAACCCTAACCCTAACCCTAACCCTAACCCTAAATGAAGATGATGATGATAACCCTAACCCTAACCCTAACCCTAACCCTAAATGATGATGATGATGATAACCCTAACCCTAACCCTAACCCTAACCCTAACCCTAACCCTAACCCTAACCCTAAATGATGATGATGATGATAACCCTAACCCTAACCCTAACCCTAACCCTAACCCTAACCCTAACCCTAAATGATGATGATGATGATAACCCTAACCCTAACCCTAACCCTAACCCTAACCCTAACCCTAACCCTAAATGATGATGATGATGATAACCCTAACCCTAACCCTAACCCTAACCCTAACCCTAACCCTAACCCTAACCCTAAATGATGATGATGATGATAACCCTAACCCTAACCCTAACCCTAACCCTAACCCTAACCCTAACCCTAATCCTAACCCTAACCCTAACCCTAACCCTAACCCTAACCCTAACCCTAACCCTAACCCTAACCCTAAATGATGATGATGATGATAATCCTAACCCTAACCCTAACCCTAACCCTAACCCTAACCCTAACCCTAACCCTAACCCTAACCCTAAATGATGATGATGATGATAACCCTAACCCTAACCCTAACCCTAACCCTAACCCTAACACTAACCCTAACCCTAACCCTAACCCTAACCTTAACCCTAACCCTAACCCTAACCCTAACCCTAACCCTAACCCTAACCCTAAACCTAAATGATGATGATGATGATAACCCTAACCCTAACCCTAACCCTAACCCTAACCCTAACCCTAACCCTAACCCTAACCCTAAATGATGATGATGATGATAACCCTAACCCTAACCCTAACCCTAACCCTAAATGATGATGATGATGATAACCCTAACCCTAACCCTAACCCTAACCCTAACCCTAACCCTAACCCTAAATGATGATGATGATGATAACCCTAACCCTAACCCTAACCATAACCCCAACCCTAACCCTAACCCTAACCCTAACCCTAACCCTAAATGATGATGATGATGATAACCCTAACCCTAACCCTAACCCTAACCCTAACCCTAACCCTAACCCTAACCCTAACCCTAACCCTAACCCTAACCCTAACCCTAAATGATGATGATGATGATAACCCTAACCCTAACCCTAACCCTAACCCTAACCCTAACCCTAACCCTAAATGATGATGATGATGATAACCCTAACCCTAACCCTAACCCTAACCCTAACCCTAACCCTAACCCTAACCCTAACCCTAACCCTAAATGATGATGATGATGATAACCCTAACCCTAACCCTAACCCTAACCCTAAATGATGATGATGATGATAACCCTAACCCTAACCCTAACCCTAACCCTAACCCTAACCCTAACCTTAACCCTAAATGATGATGATGATGATAACCCTAACCCTAACCCTAACCCTAACCCTAACCCTAACCCTAAATGATGATGATGATGATAACCCTAACCCTAACCCTAACCCTAACCCTAACCCTAACCCTAACCCTAACCCTAACCCTAACCCTAAATGATGATGATGATGATAACCCTAACCCTAACCCTAACCCTAACCCTAACCTAACCCTAACCCTAACCCTAACCCTAACTCGAACCCTAACCCTAACCCTAACCCGAACCCTAACCCGAACCCTAACCCGAACCCTAACCCTAACCCTAACCCTAACCCTAACCCTAACCCTAACCCTAACCCTTAACCCTAACCCTAACCCTAACCCTAACCCTAACCCTTAACCCTAACCCTAACCCTAACCCTAACCCTAACCCTAACCCTAACCCTAACCCTAACCCTAACCCTAACCCTAACCCTAACCCTAACCCTAACCCTAACCCTAACCCTAAATGATGATGATGATGATAACCCTAACCCTAACCCTAACCCTAACCCTAACCCTAACCCTAACCCTAACCCTAACCCTAAATGATGATGATGATGATAACCCTAACCCTAACCCTAACCCTAACCCAAAATGATGATGATGATGATAACCCTAACCCTAACCCTAACCCTAACCCTAACCCTAAATGATGATGATGATGATAACCCTAACCCTAACCCTAACCCTAACCCTAACCCTAACCCTAACCCTAACCCTAACCCTAACCCTAAATGATGATGATGATGATAACCCTAACCCTAACCCTAACCCTAACCCTAACCCTAACCCTAACCCTAACCCTA
>NW_027252378.1:0-26049 GCF_044704955.1 Pristiophorus japonicus | reverse complement strand
AGAGAGAGACGCTGACAGAGAGAAAGAGACACTGACAGAGAGAGAGAGAGAGAGAGACTCTGACTGAGAGAGAGAGACACTGACAGAGAGAGAGAGAGACACTGACAGAGAGAGAGAGACACTGACAGAGAGAGAGAGAGAGAGAGAGAGACACTGACAGAGAGAGAGAGAGAGACACTGAGAGAGAGAGAGAGAGACACTGACAGAGAGAGAGAGAGACACACTGACAGAGAGAGAGAGAGACACTGACAGAGAGAGAGAGACACTGACAGAGAGAGAGATAGAGAGAGAGAGACACTGACAGAGAGAGAGAGAGAGACACTGAGAGAGAGAGAGACACTGACAGAGAGAGAGAGAGAGACACTGACAGAGAGAGAGAGAGAGACACTGACAGACACAGAGAGAGGGAGAGTGACACTGACAGAGAGAGAGAGTCACTGACAGAGTGAGAGAGAGAGACACTGACAGAGAGAGAAAGACACTGACAGAGAGAGAGAGAGAGACACTGACAGAGAGAGAGAGACACTGACAGAGAGAGAGACTGACAGAGAGAGAGAGAGGGACACTGACAGAGAGAGAGAGACACTGACAGAGAGAGAGAGAGAGAGACACTGACAGAGCGACAGACACTGACAGAGAGAGAGAGAGAGAGAGAGACACTGACAGAGAGAGAGAGAGAGAGAGACACTGACAGAGAGAGAGAGAGACACTGACAGAGAGAGAGAGAGAGACACTGGCAGAGAGACAGAGACACTGACAGAGAGAGAGAGACACTGACAGAGAGAGGGAGAGAGACACTGACAGAGAGAGAGAGACACAGACATAGAGAGAGAGAGAGACACTGACAGTGAGAGAGAGACACTGACAGAGAGAGAGAGAGAGAGAGACACTGACAGAGAGAGAGAGAGAGAGACTGACAGAGAGAGAGAGAGAGAGAGTGAGAGTGACACTGACAGAGAGAGAGGGACACTGACAGAGAGAGAGAGAGAGAGACTGACAGAGAGAGAGAGAGAGAGTCACTGATAGAGAGAGAGACACTGACAGAGAGAGAGAGAGACACTGACAGAGAGAGAGAGAGAATTACGGAGAGAGAGACACTGACAGAGAGAGAGAGACACTGACAGAGAGAGAGAGAGAGACACTGACAGAGAGAGAGAGAGACACTGACAGAGAGAGAGAGAGAGAGAGAGAGAGACACTGACAGAGAGAGAGAGAGAGAGACTGACAGAGAGAGAGAGAGACTGACAGAGAGAGAGAGACACTGACAGAGAGAGAGAGAGAAACACTGACAGAGAGAGAGATAGAGAGAGAGACACTGACAGAGAGAGAGAGTCACTGACAGAGAGAGAGAGAGAGACACTGACAGAGAGAGAGAGAGAGACACTGACAGAGAGATAGAGACACTGACAGAGAGAGAGAGACACTGACAGAGAGAGAGAGACACTGACATTGAGAGAGAGAGAGAGAGACACTGACAGAAATAGAGAGACACTGACAGAGAGAGAGAGAGAGACACTGGCAGAGAGACAGAGACACTGACAGAGAGAGAGAGACACTGACAGAGAGAGGGAGAGAGACACTGACAGAGAGAGAGAGACACAGACATAGAGAGAGAGAGAGAGAGACACTGACAGAGAGAGAGAGACACTGACAGAGAGAGAGAGAGAGAGACACTGACAGAGAGAGAGAGAGAGAGACTGACAGAGAGAGAGAGAGAGAGAGTGACACTGACAGAGAGAGAGGGACACTGACAGAGAGAGAGAGGGAGAGACTGACAGAGAGAGAGAGAGAGAGTCACTGATAGAGAGAGAGACACTGACAGAGAGAGAGAGAGAGACACTGACAGAGAGAGAGAGAGAATTACGGAGAGAGAGACACTGACAGAGAGAGAGAGACACTGACAGAGAGAGAGAGAGAGACACTGACAGAGAGAGAGAGAGACACTGACAGAGAGAGAGAGAGAGAGAGAGAGAGACACTGACAGAGAGAGAGAGAGACAATGACAGAGAGAGAAACGCTGACAGAGAGAGAGAGAGAGAGACTGACAGAGAGAGAGAGACACTGACAGAGAGAGAGAGAGAAACACTGACAGAGAGAGAGATAGAGAGAGAGACACTGACAGAGAGAGAGAGTCACTGACAGAGAGAGAGAGAGAGAGAGAGAGAGACACTGACAGAGAGATAGACACTGACAGAGAGAGAGAGAGAGAGAGAGACACTGACAGAGAGAGAGAGACACTGACAGAGAGAGAGAGACACTGACAGAGAGAGAGAGAGAGAGACGCTGACAGAGATAGAGCGAGAGAGAGACTGACAGAGAGAGGGAGAGAGAGAGACACTGACAGAGAGAGAGAGAGACACTGACAGAGAGAGAGAGACACTGACAGAGAGAGAGAGAGAGACACTGACAGAGAGAGAGAGACACTGACATTGAGAGAGAGAGAGAGAGACACTGACAGAAATAGAGAGACACTGACAGAGAGAGAGAGAGAGACACTGGCAGAGAGACAGAGACACTGACAGAGAGAGAGAGACACTGACAGAGAGAGGGAGAGAGACACTGACAGAGAGAGAGAGACACAGACATAGAGAGAGAGAGAGAGAGACACTGACAGAGAGAGAGAGACACTGACAGAGAGAGAGAGAGAGAGACACTGACAGAGAGAGAGAGAGAGAGACTGACAGAGAGAGAGAGAGAGAGAGTGACACTGACAGAGAGAGAGGGACACTGACAGAGAGAGAGAGGGAGAGACTGACAGAGAGAGAGAGAGAGAGTCACTGATAGAGAGAGAGACACTGACAGAGAGAGAGAGAGAGACACTGACAGAGAGAGAGAGAGAATTACGGAGAGAGAGACACTGACAGAGAGAGAGAGACACTGACAGAGAGAGAGAGAGAGACACTGACAGAGAGAGAGAGAGACACTGACAGAGAGAGAGAGAGAGAGAGAGAGAGACACTGACAGAGAGAGAGAGAGACAATGACAGAGAGAGAAACGCTGACAGAGAGAGAGAGAGAGAGACTGACAGAGAGAGAGAGACACTGACAGAGAGAGAGAGAGAAACACTGACAGAGAGAGAGATAGAGAGAGAGACACTGACAGAGAGAGAGAGTCACTGACAGAGAGAGAGAGAGAGAGAGAGAGAGACACTGACAGAGAGATAGACACTGACAGAGAGAGAGAGAGAGAGAGAGACACTGACAGAGAGAGAGAGACACTGACAGAGAGAGAGAGACACTGACAGAGAGAGAGAGAGAGACGCTGACAGAGATAGAGCGAGAGAGAGACTGACAGAGAGAGGGAGAGAGAGAGACACTGACAGAGAGAGAGAGAGACACTGACAGAGAGAGAGAGACACTGACAGAGAGAGAGAGAGAGACGCTGACAGAGAGAGAGAGACACTGACAGAGAGAGAGAGAGATAGAGAGAGACACTGACAGAGAGAGAGACAGACACTGACAGAGAGAGAGCGAGAGAGAGACTGACAGAGAGAGGGAGAGAGACACTGACAGAGAGAGAGAGAGAGACTGACAGAGAGAGGGAGAGAGACACTGACAGAGAGAGAGAGAGAGACTGACAGAGAGAGAGAGCGAGACGCTGACAGAGAGAGAGGGACACTGACAGAGAGAGAGAGAGAGACGCTGACAGAGAGAAAGAGACACTGACAGAGAGAGAGAGAGAGAGAGACTCTGACTGAGAGAGAGAGACACTGACAGAGAGAGAGAGAGACACTGACAGAGAGAGAGAGACACTGACAGAGAGAGAGAGAGAGAGAGAGAGACACTGACAGAGAGAGAGAGAGAGACACTGAGAGAGAGAGAGAGAGACACTGACAGAGAGAGAGAGAGACACACTGACAGAGAGAGAGAGAGACACTGACAGAGAGAGAGAGACACTGACAGAGAGAGAGATAGAGAGAGAGAGACACTGACAGAGAGAGAGAGAGAGACACTGAGAGAGAGAGAGACACTGACAGAGAGAGAGAGAGAGACACTGACAGAGAGAGAGAGAGAGACACTGACAGACACAGAGAGAGGGAGAGTGACACTGACAGAGAGAGAGAGTCACTGACAGAGTGAGAGAGAGAGACACTGACAGAGAGAGAAAGACACTGACAGAGAGAGAGAGAGAGACACTGACAGAGAGAGAGAGACACTGACAGAGAGAGAGACTGACAGAGAGAGAGAGAGGGACACTGACAGAGAGAGAGAGACACTGACAGAGAGAGAGAGAGAGAGACACTGACAGAGCGACAGACACTGACAGAGAGAGAGAGAGAGAGAGAGACACTGACAGAGAGAGAGAGAGAGAGAGACACTGACAGAGAGAGAGAGAGACACTGACAGAGAGAGAGAGAGAGACACTGGCAGAGAGACAGAGACACTGACAGAGAGAGAGAGACACTGACAGAGAGAGGGAGAGAGACACTGACAGAGAGAGAGAGACACAGACATAGAGAGAGAGAGAGACACTGACAGAGAGAGAGAGACACTGACAGAGAGAGAGAGAGAGAGAGACACTGACAGAGAGAGAGAGAGAGAGACTGACAGAGAGAGAGAGAGAGAGAGTGACACTGACAGAGAGAGAGGGACACTGACAGAGAGAGAGAGAGAGAGACTGACAGAGAGAGAGAGAGAGAGTCACTGATAGAGAGAGAGACACTGACAGAGAGAGAGAGAGACACTGACAGAGAGAGAGAGAGAATTACGGAGAGAGAGACACTGACAGAGAGAGAGAGACACTGACAGAGAGAGAGAGAGAGACACTGACAGAGAGAGAGAGAGACACTGACAGAGAGAGAGAGAGAGAGAGAGAGAGACACTGACAGAGAGAGAGAGAGAGAGACTGACAGAGAGAGAGAGAGACTGACAGAGAGAGAGAGACACTGACAGAGAGAGAGAGAGAAACACTGACAGAGAGAGAGATAGAGAGAGAGACACTGACAGAGAGAGAGAGTCACTGACAGAGAGAGAGAGAGAGACACTGACAGAGAGAGAGAGAGAGACACTGACAGAGAGATAGAGACACTGACAGAGAGAGAGAGACACTGACAGAGAGAGAGAGACACTGACATTGAGAGAGAGAGAGAGAGACACTGACAGAAATAGAGAGACACTGACAGAGAGAGAGAGAGAGACACTGGCAGAGAGACAGAGACACTGACAGAGAGAGAGAGACACTGACAGAGAGAGGGAGAGAGACACTGACAGAGAGAGAGAGACACAGACATAGAGAGAGAGAGAGAGAGACACTGACAGAGAGAGAGAGACACTGACAGAGAGAGAGAGAGAGAGACACTGACAGAGAGAGAGAGAGAGAGACTGACAGAGAGAGAGAGAGAGAGAGTGACACTGACAGAGAGAGAGGGACACTGACAGAGAGAGAGAGGGAGAGACTGACAGAGAGAGAGAGAGAGAGTCACTGATAGAGAGAGAGACACTGACAGAGAGAGAGAGAGAGACACTGACAGAGAGAGAGAGAGAATTACGGAGAGAGAGACACTGACAGAGAGAGAGAGACACTGACAGAGAGAGAGAGAGAGACACTGACAGAGAGAGAGAGAGACACTGACAGAGAGAGAGAGAGAGAGAGAGAGAGACACTGACAGAGAGAGAGAGAGACAATGACAGAGAGAGAAACGCTGACAGAGAGAGAGAGAGAGAGACTGACAGAGAGAGAGAGACACTGACAGAGAGAGAGAGAGAAACACTGACAGAGAGAGAGATAGAGAGAGAGACACTGACAGAGAGAGAGAGTCACTGACAGAGAGAGAGAGAGAGAGAGAGAGAGACACTGACAGAGAGATAGACACTGACAGAGAGAGAGAGAGAGAGAGAGACACTGACAGAGAGAGAGAGACACTGACAGAGAGAGAGAGACACTGACAGAGAGAGAGAGAGAGAGACGCTGACAGAGATAGAGCGAGAGAGAGACTGACAGAGAGAGGGAGAGAGAGAGACACTGACAGAGAGAGAGAGAGACACTGACAGAGAGAGAGAGACACTGACAGAGAGAGAGAGAGAGACGCTGACAGAGAGAGAGAGACACTGACAGAGAGAGAGAGAGAGAGAGACACTGACAGAGAGAGAGAGACAATTACAGAGAGAGAGACACTGACAGAGAGAGAGAGAGAGACACTGACAGAGAGAGAGAGACACTGACAGAGAGAGGGAGAGAGACACTGACAGAGAGAGAGAGAGAGAGACAGAGACACTGACAGGGAGAGAGAGTCACTGACAGAGAGAGAGAGAGAGACACTGACAGAGAGAGAGAGAGAGAGAGAGAGAGACACTGACAGAGAGAGAGAGAGAGACACTGAGAGAGAGAGAGAGAGACATTGACAGAGAGAGAGAGAGAGACACTGACAGAGAGAGAGAGAGACACTGACAGAGAGAGAGAGACACTGACAGAGAGAGAGATAGAGAGAGAGAGACACTGACAGAGAGAGAGAGAGAGACACTGAGAGAGAGAGAGACACTGACAGAGAGAGAGAGACACTGACAGAGAGAGAGAGAGAGAGAGACACTGACAGAGAGAGAGAGACAATTACAGAGAGAGAGACACTGACAGAGAGAGAGAGAGAGACACTGACAGAGAGAGAGAGACACTGACAGAGAGAGGGAGAGAGACACTGACAGAGAGAGAGAGAGAGAGACAGAGACACTGACAGGGAGAGAGAGTCACTGACAGAGAGAGAGAGAGAGACACTGACAGAGAGAGAGAGAGAGAGAGAGAGAGACACTGACAGAGAGAGAGAGAGAGACACTGAGAGAGAGAGAGAGAGACATTGACAGAGAGAGAGAGAGAGACACTGACAGAGAGAGAGAGAGACACTGACAGAGAGAGAGAGACACTGACAGAGAGAGAGATAGAGAGAGAGAGACACTGACAGAGAGAGAGAGAGAGACACTGAGAGAGAGAGAGACACTGACAGAGAGAGAGAGACACTGACAGAGAGAGAGAGAGACACTGACAGAGAGAGAGAGACACTGACAGAGAGAGAGAGAGAGACACTGACAGAGAGAGAGAGAGAGACACTGACAGACACAGAGAGAGGGAGAGTGACACTGACAGAGAGAGAGAGTCACTGACAGAGTGAGAGAGAGAGACACTGACAGAGAGAGAGAGACACTGACAGAGAGAGAGAGAGAGACACTGACAGAGAGAGAGAGACACTGACAGAGAGAGAGAGAGAGACTGACAGAGAGAGAGAGAGGGACACTGACAGAGAGAGAGAGACACTGACAGAGAGAGAGAGAGAGAGACACTGACAGAGCGACAGACACTGACAGAGAGAGAGAGACACTGACAGAGAGAGAGAGAGAGAGACACTGACAGAGAGAGAGAGAGACACTGACAGAGAGAGAGAGACACTGACAGAGAGAGAGAGAGAGACGCTGACAGAGAGAGAGAGACACTGACAGAGAGAGAGAGAGATAGAGAGAGACACTGACAGAGAGAGAGACAGACACTGACAGAGAGAGAGCGAGAGAGAGACTGACAGAGAGAGGGAGAGAGACACTGACAGAGAGAGAGAGAGAGACTGACAGAGAGAGAGAGCGAGACGCTGACAGAGAGAGAGGGACACTGACAGAGAGAGAGAGAGAGACGCTGACAGAGAGAAAGAGACACTGACAGAGAGAGAGAGAGAGAGAGACTCTGACTGAGAGAGAGAGACACTGACAGAGAGAGAGAGAGACACTGACAGAGAGAGAGAGACACTGACAGAGAGAGAGAGAGAGAGAGAGAGAGACACTGACAGAGAGAGAGAGAGAGACACTGAGAGAGAGAGAGAGAGACACTGACAGAGAGAGAGAGAGACACTGACAGAGAGAGAGAGACACTGACAGAGAGAGAGATAGAGAGAGAGAGACACTGACAGAGAGAGAGAGAGAGACACTGAGAGAGAGAGTGACACTGACAGAGAGAGAGAGTCACTGACAGAGTGAGAGAGAGAGACACTGACAGAGAGAGAGAGACACTGACAGAGAGAGAGAGAGAGACACTGACAGAGAGAGAGAGACACTGACAGAGAGAGAGACTGACAGAGAGAGAGAGAGGGACACTGACAGAGAGAGAGAGACACTGACAGAGAGAGAGAGAGAGAGACACTGACAGAGCGACAGACACTGACAGAGAGAGAGAGAGAGAGAGAGACACTGACAGAGAGAGAGAGAGAGAGAGACACTGACAGAGAGAGAGAGAGACACTGACAGAGAGAGAGAGAGAGACACTGGCAGAGAGACAGAGACACTGACAGAGAGAGAGAGACACTGACAGAGAGAGGGAGAGAGACACTGACAGAGAGAGAGAGACACAGACATAGAGAGAGAGAGAGACACTGACAGAGAGAGAGAGACACAGACAGAGAGAGAGAGAGAGAGAGACACTGACAGAGAGAGAGAGAGAGAGACTGACAGAGAGAGAGAGAGAGAGAGTGACACTGACAGAGAGAGAGGGACACTGACAGAGAGAGAGAGAGAGAGACTGACAGAGAGAGAGAGAGAGAGTCACTGATAGAGAGAGAGACACTGACAGAGAGAGAGAGAGACACTGACAGAGAGAGAGAGAGAATTACGGAGAGAGAGACACTGACAGAGAGAGAGAGACACTGACAGAGAGAGAGAGAGAGACACTGACAGAGAGAGAGAGAGACACTGACAGAGAGAGAGAGAGAGAGAGAGAGAGAGACACTGACAGAGAGAGAGAGAGAGAGACTGACAGAGAGAGAGAGAGACTGACAGAGAGAGAGAGACACTGACAGAGAGAGAGAGAGAAACACTGACAGAGAGAGAGATAGAGAGAGAGACACTGACAGAGAGAGAGAGTCACTGACAGAGAGAGAGAGAGAGACACTGACAGAGAGAGAGAGAGAGACACTGACAGAGAGATAGAGACACTGACAGAGAGAGAGAGACACTGACAGAGAGAGAGAGACACTGACATTGAGAGAGAGAGAGAGAGACACTGACAGAAATAGAGAGACACTGACAGAGAGAGAGAGAGAGACACTGGCAGAGAGACAGAGACACTGACAGAGAGAGAGAGACACTGACAGAGAGAGGGAGAGAGACACTGACAGAGAGAGAGAGACACAGACATAGAGAGAGAGAGAGAGAGACACTGACAGAGAGAGAGAGACACTGACAGAGAGAGAGAGAGTGGGACACTGACAGAGAGAGAGAGAGAGAGACTGACAGAGAGAGAGAGAGAGAGAGTGACACTGACAGAGAGAGAGGGACACTGACAGAGAGAGAGAGGGAGAGACTGACAGAGAGAGAGAGAGAGAGTCACTGATAGAGAGAGAGACACTGACAGAGAGAGAGAGAGAGACACTGACAGAGAGAGAGAGAGAATTACGGAGAGAGAGACACTGACAGAGAGAGAGAGACACTGACAGAGAGAGAGAGAGAGACACTGACAGAGAGAGAGAGAGACACTGACAGAGAGAGAGAGAGAGAGAGAGAGAGACACTGACAGAGAGAGAGAGAGACAATGACAGAGAGAGAAACGCTGACAGAGAGAGAGAGAGAGAGACTGACAGAGAGAGAGAGACACTGACAGAGAGAGAGAGAGAAACACTGACAGAGAGAGAGATAGAGAGAGAGACACTGACAGAGAGAGAGAGTCACTGACAGAGAGAGAGAGAGAGAGAGAGAGAGACACTGACAGAGAGATAGACACTGACAGAGAGAGAGAGAGAGAGAGAGACACTGACAGAGAGAGAGAGACACTGACAGAGAGAGAGAGACACTGACAGAGAGAGAGAGAGAGACGCTGACAGAGATAGAGCGAGAGAGAGACTGACAGAGAGAGGGAGAGAGAGAGACACTGACAGAGAGAGAGAGAGACACTGACAGAGAGAGAGAGACACTGACAGAGAGAGAGAGAGAGACGCTGACAGAGAGAGAGAGACACTGACAGAGAGAGAGAGAGATAGAGAGAGACACTGACAGAGAGAGAGACAGACACTGACAGAGAGAGAGCGAGAGAGAGACTGACAGAGAGAGGGAGAGAGACACTGACAGAGAGAGAGAGAGAGACTGACAGAGAGAGAGATCGAGACGCTGACAGAGAGAGAGGGACACTGACAGAGAGAGAGGGAGAGACGCTGACAGAGAGAGAGAGACACTGACAGAGAGAGAGAGAGAGAGAGACACGGACTGAGAGAGAGACAGACACTGACAGAGAGAGAGAGAGAGAGAGAGAGAGACACTGACAGAGAGAGAGAGACACTGACAGAGAGAGAGACACTGACAGAGAGAGAGACACTGACATTGAGAGAGAGACACTGACAGAGAGAGAGAGACACTGACATTGAGAGAGAGAGAGAGAGACACTGACAGAAATAGAGAGACACTGACAGAGAGAGAGAGAGAGACACTGGCAGAGAGACAGAGACACTGACAGAGAGAGAGAGACACTGACAGAGAGAGGGAGAGAGACACTGACATTGAGAGAGAGACACAGACATAGAGAGAGAGAGAGAGAGACACTGACAGAGAGAGAGAGACACTTACAGAGAGAGAGATACAATGACAGAGAGAGATAGACACTGACAGAGAGAGAGAGAGAGACGCTGACAGAGAGAGAGAGACTGACCGAGAGAGAGAGAGAGAGAGGCACTGACAGAGAGAGGGAGAGAGACACTGACAGAGAGAGAGAGAGACACTGACAGAGAGAGAGAGACACTGACAGAGAGAGAGAGAGAGACGCTGACAGAGAGAGAGAGACACTGACAGAGAGAGAGAGAGAGAGACTGACAGAGAGAGGGAGAGAGACACTGACAGAGAGAGAGAGACACTGACACAGAGAGAGAGACACTGACAGAGAGAGAGATACAATGACAGAGAGAGATAGACATTGACAGAGAGAGAGAGAGAGACGCTGACAGAGAGAGAGAGAGACTGACAGAGAGAGAGAGAGAGAGAGAGGCACTGACAGAGAGAGGGAGAGAGACACTGACAGAGAGAGAGAGACACTCACAGAGAGAGAGAGAGAGACACTGACAGAGAGAGAGAGTCACTGACAGAGAGAGGGAGAGAGTCACTGACAGAGAGAGAGAGACCCTGACAGAGAGAGAGACACACTGACAGAGAGAGGGAGAGAGACACTGACAGAGAGAGAGGGACACTGACAGAGAGAGAGAGAGAGAGACTGACAGAGAGAGCGAGCGAGAGACACTGACAGAGAGAGAGACACTGACAAAGAGAGAGAGAGAGAGACACTGACAAAGAGAGAGAGAGACAATTACAGAGAGAGAGACACTGACAGAGAGAGAGAGAGACACTGACAGAGAGAGAGAGAGAGACAGTGACAGAGAGAGAGAGAGACACTGACAGAGAGAGAGAGAGAGAGAGACACTGACAGAGAGAGAGAGACAATTACAGAGAGAGAGACACTGACAGAGAGAGAGAGAGAGACACTGACAGAGAGAGAGAGACACTGACAGAGAGAGGGAGAGAGACACTGACAGAGAGAGAGAGAGAGAGACAGAGACACTGACAGGGAGAGAGAGTCACTGACAGAGAGAGAGAGAGAGACACTGACAGAGAGAGAGAGAGAGAGAGAGACACTGACAGAGAGAGAGAGAGACACTGACAGAGAGAGAGAGACACTGACAGAGAGAGAGATAGAGAGAGAGAGACACTGACAGAGAGAGAGAGAGAGACACTGAGAGAGAGAGAGACACTGACAGAGAGAGAGAGACACTGACAGAGAGAGAGAGAGACACTGACAGAGAGAGAGAGACACTGACAGAGAGAGAGAGAGAGACACTGACAGAGAGAGAGAGAGAGACACTGACAGACACAGAGAGAGGGAGAGTGACACTGACAGAGAGAGAGAGTCACTGACAGAGTGAGAGAGAGAGACACTGACAGAGAGAGAGAGACACTGACAGAGAGAGAGAGAGAGGCACTGACAGAGAGAGAGAGACACTGACAGAGAGAGAGAGAAAGTCTGACAGAGAGAGAGAGAAGGACACTGACAGAGAGAGAGAGACACTGACAGAGAGAGAGAGAGAGAGACACTGACAGAGCGACAGACACTGACAGAGAGAGAGAGAGAGAGAGAGAGACACTGACAGAGAGAGAGAGAGAGAGACACTGACAGAGAGAGAGAGAGACACTGACAGAGAGAGAGAGACACTGACAGAGAGAGAGAGAGAGACGCTGACAGAGAGAGAGAGACACTGACAGAGAGAGAGAGAGATAGAGAGAGACACTGACAGAGAGAGAGACATACACTGACAGAGAGAGAGCGAGAGAGAGACTGACAGAGAGAGGGAGAGAGACACTGACAGAGAGAGAGAGAGAGACTGACAGAGAGAGAGAGCGAGACGCTGACAGAGAGAGAGGGACACTGACAGAGAGAGAGAGAGAGACGCTGACAGAGAGAAAGAGACACTGACAGAGAGAGAGAGAGAGACTCTGACTGAGAGAGAGAGACACTGACAGAGAGAGAGAGAGACACTGACAGAGAGAGAGAGACACTGACAGAGAGAGAGAGAGAGAGAGAGAGACACTGACAGAGAGAGAGAGAGAGACACTGAGAGAGAGAGAGAGAAACTGACAGAGAGAGAGAGAGAGACACTGACAGAGAGAGAGAGAGACACTGACAGAGAGAGAGAGACACTGACAGAGAGAGAGATAGAGAGAGAGAGACACTGACAGAGATTGAGAGAGAGACACTGAGAGAGAGAGAGACACTGACAGAGAGAGAGAGACACTGACAGAGAGAGAGAGAGACACTGACAGAGAGAGAGAGACACTGACAGAGAGAGAGAGAGAGACACTGACAGAGAGAGAGAGAGAGACACTGAGAGAGAGAGAGAGAAACTGACAGAGAGAGAGAGAGAGACACTGACAGAGAGAGAGAGAGACACTGACAGAGAGAGAGAGACACTGACAGAGAGAGAGATAGAGAGAGAGAGACACTGACAGAGATTGAGAGAGAGACACTGAGAGAGAGAGAGACACTGACAGAGAGAGAGAGACACTGACAGAGAGAGAGAGAGACACTGACAGAGAGAGAGAGACACTGACAGAGAGAGAGAGAGACTGACAGAGAGAGAGAGAGGGACACTGACAGAGAGAGAGAGACACTGACAGAGAGAGAGAGAGAGAGACACTGACAGAGCGACAGACACTGACAGAGAGAGAGAGAGAGAGAGAGAGACACTGACAGAGAGAGAGAGACACTGACAGAGAGAGAGAGACACTGACATAGGGAGATAGAGAGAGAGACATTGACAGAGAGAGAGAGACATTGACAGATAGAGGGAGAGAGACACTGACAGAGAGAGAGAGACACTGACAGAGAGAGAGACACACTGACAGAGAGAGGGAGAGAGACACTGACAGAGAGAGAGAGAGAGAGACACTGACAGAGTGAGAGAGACACTGACAGAGAGAGGGAGAGAGACACTGACAGAGAGAGAGAGAGACACACACACTGACAGAGAGAGAGACACTGACAGAGAGAGGGAGAGATACACTGACAGAGAGAGAGAGACACTGACATAGAGAGAGAGACACTGACAGAGAGAGAGAGACCCTGACAGAGGGAGAGACACACTGACAGAGAGAGGGAGAGAGACACTGACAGAGAGAGAGAGAGAGGGACACTGACAGAGAGAGAGAGAGAGAGACTGACAGAGAGAGCGAGCGAGAGACACTGACAGAGAGAGAGACACTGACAAAGAGAGAGAGAGAGAGACACTGACAGAGAGAGAGAGACAATTACAGAGAGAGAGGCACTGACAGAGAGAGAGAGAGAGACACTGACAGAGAGAGAGAGAGAGAGACATTGACAGAGAGAGAGAGAGACACTGACAGAGAGAGAGAGAGAGAGAGACACTGACAGAGAGAGAGAGAGACAATTACAGAGAGAGAGACACTGACAGAGAAAGAGAGAGACACACTGACAGAGAGAGAGAGACACTGACAGAGAGAGGGAGAGAGACACTGACAGAGAGAGAGAGAGAGAGACAGAGACACTGACAGAGAGAGAGATTCACTGACAGAGAGAGAGAGAGAGACACTGACAGAGATGAGAGAGAGACACTGACAGAGAGAGAGAGAGAGACACTGACAGAGAGAGAGAGACACTGACAGAGTTAGAGAGAGAGACGCTGACAGAGAGAGAGAGAGACACTGACAGAGAGAGAGAGAGAGACACTGACAGAGAGAGAGAGAGACACTGACAGAGAGAGAGAGAGAGAGAGAGAGACTGACAGAGTGAGAGAGAGAGACGCTGACAGAGAGAGAGAGACACTGACAGAGAGAGTGAGAGGGACACTGACAGAGAGAGAGAGACACTGACAGAGAGAGAGAGAGAGAGATACACTGACAGAGAGAGAGAGATTGAGAGAGACACTGACAGAGAGAGAGAGACACTGACAGTGAGAGAGACAGACACTGACAGAGAGAGGGAGAGAGACACTGACAGAGAGAGAGAGAGAGAGAGAGACTGACAGACAGAGAGAGAGAGAGAGACACTGACAGAGAGAGAGAGAGACACTGACAGAGAGAGAGAGAGAGAGAGAGAGACACTGACAGAGAGATAGAGACACTGACAGAGAGAGAGAGAGAGAGAGAGAGACACTGACAGAGAGAGAGAGAGACACTGACAGAGAGAGACAGACACTGACAGAGAGAGAGAAACACTGACAGAGAGAGAGAGAGAGACACTGACAGAGAGAGAGAGAGAGACACTGACAGAGAGACAGACACTGACAGAGAGAGAGAGAGAGAGAGACACTGACAGAGAGAGAGAGAGAGAGACTGACAGACAGAGAGAGAGAGTGACACTGACAGAGAGAGAGAGAGACACTGACAGAGAGAGATAGACACTGACAGAGAGAGACAGAGCGACACTGACAGAGAGAGAGAGACACTGACAGAGAGAGAGAGAGAGAGAGAGAGAGAAAGATACTGACAGAGAGAGAGACAGACACTGACAGAGAGAGAGAGAGAGAGACTGACAGAGAGAGGGAGAGAGACACTGACAGAGAGAGAGAGAGAGACTGACAGAGAGAGAGAGAGAGGTACTGACAGAGAGAGGGAGAGAGACACTGACAGAGAGAGAGAGACACTGACAGAGAGAGAGAGAGAGAAATAGACACTGACAGAGAGAGAGAGACACTGACAGAGAGAGAGAGACAATGATAGAGAGAGAGAGACACTGACAGAGAGAGAGAGAAAGACACTGACAGAGAGAGAGAGACACTGACAGAGAGAGAGACACACTGACAGAGAGAGGGAGAGATACACTGACAGAGAGAGAGAGAGAGAGACACTGACAGAGTGAGAGAGACACTGACAGAGAGAGGGAGAGAGACACTGACAGAGAGACAGAGACACTGACATAGAGAGAGAGAGAGAGAGAGACTGACAGAGAGAGAGAGACCCTGACAGAGAGAGAGACACACTGACAGAGAGAGGGAGAGAGACACTGACAGAGAGAGAGGGACACTGACAGAGAGAGAGAGAGAGAGACTGACAGACAGAGCGAGCGAGAGACACTGACAGAGAGAGTGACACTGACAAAGAGAGAGAGAGAGAGATACTGACAGAGAGAGAGAGAGAGACACTGACAGAGAGAGAGAGAGAGAGAGAGAGACTGACAGAGTGAGAGAGAGAGACGCTGACAGAGAGAGAGAGACACTGACAGAGAGAGAGAGAGAGACACTGACAGAGAGAGAGAGACACTGACAGAGAGAGAGAGACACTGACAGAGAAAGAGAGAGAGAGAGAGACTGACAGAGAGAGAGAGACACTGACAGAGAGAGAGAGAGAGAGAGACACTGACAGAGAGAGTGAGAGTGAGAGAGACACTGACAGAGAGAGAGAGACACCGACAGAGAGAGAGAGACACTGACAGAGAGAGGGAGAGAGACACTGACAGAGAGAGAGAGAGAGAGAGACTGACAGACAGAGAGAGAGAGAGAGACACTGACAGAGAGAGAGAGAGACACTGACAGAGAGAAAGAGAGAGAGAGAGAGAGAGACTGACAGAGAGATAGAGACACTGACAGAGAGAGAGAGAGAGAGACACTGACAGAGAGAGAGAGAGAGACACTGACAGAGAGAGAGAGACATTGACAGAGAGAGAGAGAGAGAGAGACACTAACAGAGAGAGCGAAACACTGACAGAGAGAGAGAGAGAGACACTGACAGAGAGAGAGAGAGAGACACTGACAGAGAGACAGACACTGACAGAGAGAGAGAGAGAGAGAGACACTGACAGAGAGAGAGAGAGACACTGACAGAGAGAGAGACACTGACAGAGAGAGACAGAGAGACGCTGACAGAGAGAGAGAGACACTGACAGAGAGAGAGAGAGAGAGAGAGATACTGACAGAGAGAGAGACAGACACTGACAGAGAGAGAGAGAGAGAGACTGACAGAGAGAGGGAGAGAGACACTGACAGAGAGAGAGAGACTGACAGAGAGAGAGAGAGAGGCACTGACAGAGTGAGGGAGAGAGACACTGACAGAGAGAGAGAGACACTTACAGAGAGAGAGAGAGAGACACTGACAGAGAGAGAGAGACACTGACAGAGAGAGAGAGACAATGACAGAGAGAGAGAGACACTGACAGAGAGAGAGAGAGAGACACTGACAGAGAGAGAGAGACAATGACAGAGAGAGAGAGACACTGACAGAGAGAGAGAGACACTGACATAGGGAGATATAGAGAGAGACATTGACAGAGAGAGAGAGACATTGACAGAGAGAGGGAGAGAGACACTGACAGAGAGAGAGACACTGACAGAGAGAGACACACTGACAGAGAGAGGGAGAGAGACACTGACAGAGAGAGAGAGAGAGAGACACTGACAGAGAGAGAGGGACACTGACAGAGAGAGAGAGAGAGACGCTGACAGAGAGAAAGAGACACTGACAGAGAGAGAGAGAGAGACTCTGACTGAGAGAGAGAGACACTGACAGAGAGAGAGAGAGACACTGACAGAGAGAGAGAGACACTGACAGAGAGAGAGAGAGAGAGAGAGAGACACTGACAGAGAGAGAGAGAGAGACACTGAGAGAGAGAGAGAGAAACTGACAGAGAGAGAGAGAGAGACACTGACAGAGAGAGAGAGAGACACTGACAGAGAGAGAGAGACACTGACAGAGAGAGAGATAGAGAGAGAGAGACACTGACAGAGATTGAGAGAGAGACACTGAGAGAGAGAGAGACACTGACAGAGAGAGAGAGACACTGACAGAGAGAGAGAGAGACACTGACAGAGAGAGAGAGACACTGACAGAGAGAGAGAGAGAGACACTGACAGAGAGAGAGAGAGAGAGACACTGACAGACACAGAGAGAGGGAGAGTGACACTGACAGAGAGAGAGAGTCACTGACAGAGTGAGAGAAAGAGACACTGACAGAGAGAGAGAGACACTGACAGAGAGAGAGAGAGAGACACTGACAGAGAGAGAGAGACACTGACAGAGAGAGAGAGAGACTGACAGAGAGAGAGAGAGGGACACTGACAGAGAGAGAGAGACACTGACAGAGAGAGAGAGAGAGAGACACTGACAGAGCGACAGACACTGACAGAGAGAGAGAGAGAGAGAGAGAGACACTGACAGAGAGAGAGAGACACTGACAGAGAGAGAGAGACACTGACATAGGGAGATAGAGAGAGAGACATTGACAGAGAGAGAGAGACATTGACAGATAGAGGGAGAGAGACACTGACAGAGAGAGAGAGACACTGACAGAGAGAGAGACACACTGACAGAGAGAGGGAGAGAGACACTGACAGAGAGAGAGAGAGAGAGACACTGACAGAGTGAGAGAGACACTGACAGAGAGAGGGAGAGAGACACTGACAGAGAGAGAGAGAGACACACACACTGACAGAGAGAGAGACACTGACAGAGAGAGGGAGAGATACACTGACAGAGAGAGAGAGACACTGACATAGAGAGAGAGACACTGACAGAGAGAGAGAGACCCTGACAGAGGGAGAGACACACTGACAGAGAGAGGGAGAGAGACACTGACAGAGAGAGAGAGAGAGGGACACTGACAGAGAGAGAGAGAGAGAGACTGACAGAGAGAGCGAGCGAGAGACACTGACAGAGAGAGAGACACTGACAAAGAGAGAGAGAGAGAGACACTGACAGAGAGAGAGAGACAATTACAGAGAGAGAGGCACTGACAGAGAGAGAGAGAGAGACACTGACAGAGAGAGAGAGAGAGAGACATTGACAGAGAGAGAGAGAGACACTGACAGAGAGAGAGAGAGAGAGAGACACTGACAGAGAGAGAGAGAGACAATTACAGAGAGAGAGACACTGACAGAGAAAGAGAGAGACACACTGACAGAGAGAGAGAGACACTGACAGAGAGAGGGAGAGAGACACTGACAGAGAGAGAGAGAGAGAGACAGAGACACTGACAGAGAGAGAGATTCACTGACAGAGAGAGAGAGAGAGACACTGACAGAGATGAGAGAGAGACACTGACAGAGAGAGAGAGAGAGACACTGACAGAGAGAGAGAGACACTGACAGAGTTAGAGAGAGAGACGCTGACAGAGAGAGAGAGAGACACTGACAGAGAGAGAGAGAGAGACACTGACAGAGAGAGAGAGAGACACTGACAGAGAGAGAGAGAGAGAGAGAGAGACTGACAGAGTGAGAGAGAGAGACGCTGACAGAGAGAGAGAGACACTGACAGAGAGAGTGAGAGGGACACTGACAGAGAGAGAGAGACACTGACAGAGAGAGAGAGAGAGAGATACACTGACAGAGAGAGAGAGATTGAGAGAGACACTGACAGAGAGAGAGAGACACTGACAGTGAGAGAGACAGACACTGACAGAGAGAGGGAGAGAGACACTGACAGAGAGAGAGAGAGAGAGAGAGACTGACAGACAGAGAGAGAGAGAGAGACACTGACAGAGAGAGAGAGAGACACTGACAGAGAGAGAGAGAGAGAGAGAGAGACACTGACAGAGAGATAGAGACACTGACAGAGAGAGAGAGAGAGAGAGAGAGACACTGACAGAGAGAGAGAGAGACACTGACAGAGAGAGACAGACACTGACAGAGAGAGAGAAACACTGACAGAGAGAGAGAGAGAGACACTGACAGAGAGAGAGAGAGAGACACTGACAGAGAGACAGACACTGACAGAGAGAGAGAGAGAGAGAGACACTGACAGAGAGAGAGAGAGAGAGACTGACAGACAGAGAGAGAGAGTGACACTGACAGAGAGAGAGAGAGACACTGACAGAGAGAGATAGACACTGACAGAGAGAGACAGAGCGACACTGACAGAGAGAGAGAGACACTGACAGAGAGAGAGAGAGAGAGAGAGAGAGAAAGATACTGACAGAGAGAGAGACAGACACTGACAGAGAGAGAGAGAGAGAGACTGACAGAGAGAGGGAGAGAGACACTGACAGAGAGAGAGAGAGAGACTGACAGAGAGAGAGAGAGAGGTACTGACAGAGAGAGGGAGAGAGACACTGACAGAGAGAGAGAGACACTGACAGAGAGAGAGAGAGAGAAATAGACACTGACAGAGAGAGAGAGACACTGACAGAGAGAGAGAGACAATGATAGAGAGAGAGAGACACTGACAGAGAGAGAGAGAAAGACACTGACAGAGAGAGAGAGACACTGACAGAGAGAGAGACACACTGACAGAGAGAGGGAGAGATACACTGACAGAGAGAGAGAGAGAGAGACACTGACAGAGTGAGAGAGACACTGACAGAGAGAGGGAGAGAGACACTGACAGAGAGACAGAGACACTGACATAGAGAGAGAGAGAGAGAGAGACTGACAGAGAGAGAGAGACCCTGACAGAGAGAGAGACACACTGACAGAGAGAGGGAGAGAGACACTGACAGAGAGAGAGGGACACTGACAGAGAGAGAGAGAGAGAGACTGACAGACAGAGCGAGCGAGAGACACTGACAGAGAGAGTGACACTGACAAAGAGAGAGAGAGAGAGATACTGACAGAGAGAGAGAGAGAGACACTGACAGAGAGAGAGAGAGAGAGAGAGAGAGAGAGACTGACAGAGTGAGAGAGAGAGACGCTGACAGAGAGAGAGAGACACTGACAGAGAGAGAGAGAGAGACACTGACAGAGAGAGAGAGACACTGACAGAGAGAGAGAGACACTGACAGAGAAAGAGAGAGAGAGAGAGACTGACAGAGAGAGAGAGACACTGACAGAGAGAGAGAGAGAGAGAGACACTGACAGAGAGAGTGAGAGTGAGAGAGACACTGACAGAGAGAGAGAGACACTGACAGAGAGAGAGAGACACTGACAGAGAGAGGGAGAGAGACACTGACAGAGAGAGAGAGAGAGAGAGACTGACAGACAGAGAGAGAGAGAGAGACACTGACAGAGAGAGAGAGAGACACTGACAGAGAGAAAGAGAGAGAGAGAGAGAGACTGACAGAGAGATAGAGACACTGACAGAGAGAGAGAGAGAGAGACACTGACAGAGAGAGAGAGAGAGACACTGACAGAGAGAGAGAGACATTGACAGAGAGAGAGAGAGAGAGAGACACTAACAGACAGAGCGAAACACTGACAGAGAGAGAGAGAGAGACACTGACAGAGAGAGAGAGAGAGACACTGACAGAGAGACAGACACTGACAGAGAGAGAGAGAGAGAGAGACACTGACAGAGAGAGAGAGAGACACTGACAGAGAGAGAGACACTGACAGAGAGAGACAGAGAGACGCTGACAGAGAGAGAGAGACACTGACAGAGAGAGAGAGAGAGAGAGAGATACTGACAGAGAGAGAGACAGACACTGACAGAGAGAGAGAGAGAGAGACTGACAGAGAGAGGGAGAGAGACACTGACAGAGAGAGAGAGACTGACAGAGAGAGAGAGAGAGGCACTGACAGAGTGAGGGAGAGAGACACTGACAGAGAGAGAGAGACACTTACAGAGAGAGAGAGAGAGACACTGACAGAGAGAGAGAGACACTGACAGAGAGAGAGAGACAATGACAGAGAGAGAGAGACACTGACAGAGAGAGAGAGAGAGACACTGACAGAGAGAGAGAGACAATGACAGAGAGAGAGAGACACTGACAGAGAGAGAGAGACACTGACATAGGGAGATATAGAGAGAGACATTGACAGAGAGAGAGAGACATTGACAGAGAGAGGGAGAGAGACACTGACAGAGAGAGAGACACTGACAGAGAGAGACACACTGACAGAGAGAGGGAGAGAGACACTGACAGAGAGAGAGAGAGAGAGACACTGACAGAGTGAGAGAGACACTGACAGAGAGAGGGAGAGAGACACTGACAGAGAGAGAGAGAGAGACACACACTGACAGAGAGAGAGACACTGACAGAGAGAGGGAGAGATACACTGACAGAGAGAGAGAGACACTGACATAGAGAGAGAGACACTGACAGAGAGAGAGAGACCCTGACAGAGGGAGAGACACACTGACAGAGAGAGGGAGAGAGACACTGACAGAGAGAGAGAGAGAGGGACACTGACAGAGAGAGAGAGAGAGAGACTGACAGAGAGAGCGAGCGAGAGACACTGACAGAGAGAGAGACACTGACAAAGAGAGAGAGAGAGAGACACTGACAGAGAGAGAGAGACAATTACAGAGAGAGAGGCACTGACAGAGAGAGAGAGAGAGACACTGACAGAGAGAGAGAGAGAGAGACATTGACAGAGAGAGAGAGAGACACTGACAGAGAGAGAGAGAGAGAGAGACACTGACAGAGAGAGAGAGAGAGAGACTGACAGAGAGAGGGAGAGAGACACTGACAGAGAGAGAGAGAGAGACTGACAGAGAGAGAGAGAGAGGTACTGACAGAGAGAGGGAGAGAGACACTGACAGAGAGAGAGAGACACTGACAGAGAGAGAGAGAGAGAAATAGACACTGACAGAGAGAGAGAGACACTGACAGAGAGAGAGAGACAATGATAGAGAGAGAGAGACACTGACAGAGAGAGAGAGAAAGACACTGACAGAGAGAGAGAGACACTGACAGAGAGAGAGACACACTGACAGAGAGAGGGAGAGATACACTGACAGAGAGAGAGAGAGAGAGACACTGACAGAGTGAGAGAGACACTGACAGAGAGAGGGAGAGAGACACTGACAGAGAGACAGAGACACTGACATAGAGAGAGAGAGAGAGAGAGACTGACAGAGAGAGAGAGACCCTGACAGAGAGAGAGACACACTGACAGAGAGAGGGAGAGAGACACTGACAGAGAGAGAGGGACACTGACAGAGAGAGAGAGAGAGAGACTGACAGACAGAGCGAGCGAGAGACACTGACAGAGAGAGTGACACTGACAAAGAGAGAGAGAGAGAGATACTGACAGAGAGAGAGAGAGAGACACTGACAGAGAGAGAGAGAGAGAGAGAGAGACTGACAGAGTGAGAGAGAGAGACGCTGACAGAGAGAGAGAGACACTGACAGAGAGAGAGAGAGAGACACTGACAGAGAGAGAGAGACACTGACAGAGAGAGAGAGACACTGACAGAGAAAGAGAGAGAGAGACTGACAGAGAGAGAGAGACACTGACAGAGAGAGAGAGAGAGAGAGACACTGACAGAGAGAGTGAGAGTGAGAGAGACACTGACAGAGAGAGAGAGACACTGACAGAGAGAGAGAGACACTGACAGAGAGAGGGAGAGAGACACTGACAGAGAGAGAGAGAGAGAGAGACTGACAGACAGAGAGAGAGAGAGAGACACTGACAGAGAGAGAGAGAGACACTGACAGAGAGAAAGAGAGAGAGAGAGAGAGAGACTGACAGAGAGATAGAGACACTGACAGAGAGAGAGAGAGAGAGACACTGACAGAGAGAGAGAGAGAGACACTGACAGAGAGAGAGAGACATTGACAGAGAGAGAGAGAGAGAGAGACACTAACAGAGAGAGCGAAACACTGACAGAGAGAGAGAGAGAGACACTGACAGAGAGAGAGAGAGAGACACTGACAGAGAGACAGACACTGACAGAGAGAGAGAGAGAGAGAGACACTGACAGAGAGAGAGAGAGAGACACTGACAGAGAGAGAGAGACACTGACAGAGAGAGACAGAGAGACGCTGACAGAGAGAGAGAGACACTGACAGAGAGAGAGAGAGAGAGAGAGATACTGACAGAGAGAGAGACAGACACTGACAGAGAGAGAGAGAGAGAGACTGACAGAGAGAGGGAGAGAGACACTGACAGAGAGAGAGAGACTGACAGAGAGAGAGAGAGAGGCACTGACAGAGTGAGGGAGAGAGACACTGACAGAGAGAGAGAGACACTTACAGAGAGAGAGAGAGAGACACTGACAGAGAGAGAGAGACACTGACAGAGAGAGAGAGACAATGACAGAGAGAGAGAGACACTGACAGAGAGAGAGAGAGAGACACTGACAGAGAGAGAGAGACACTGACAGAGAGAGAGAGACACTGACAGAGAGAGAGAGACACTGACATAGGGAGATATAGAGAGAGACATTGACAGAGAGAGAGAGACATTGACAGAGAGAGGGAGAGAGACACTGACAGAGAGAGAGACACTGACAGAGAGAGACACACTGACAGAGAGAGGGAGAGAGACACTGACAGAGAGAGAGAGAGAGAGACACTGACAGAGTGAGAGAGACACTGACAGATTGAGGGAGAGAGACACTGACAGAGAGAGAGAGAGAGACACACACTAACAGAGAGAGAGACACTGACAGAGAGAGGGAGAGATACACTGACAGAGAGAGAGAGACACTGACATAGAGAGAGAGACACTGACAGAGAGAGAGAGACCCTGACAGAGGGAGAGACACACTGACAGAGAGAGGGAGAGAGACACTGACAGAGAGAGAGAGAGAGGGACACTGACAGAGAGAGAGAGAGAGAGACTGACAGAGAGAGCGAGCGAGAGACACTGACAGAGAGAGAGACACTGACAAAGAGAGAGAGAGAGAGACACTGACAGAGAGAGAGAGACAATTACAGAGAGAGAGGCACTGACAGAGAGAGAGAGAGAGACACTGACAGAGAGAGAGAGAGAGATACATTGACAGAGAGAGAGAGAGACACTGACAGAGAGAGAGAGAGAGAGAGACACTGACAGAGAGAGAGAGAGACAATTACAGAGAGAGAGACACTGACAGAGAAAGAGAGAGACACACTGACAGAGAGAGAGATACACTGACAGAGAGAGGGAGAGAGACACTGACAGAGAGAGAGAGAGAGAGACAGAGACACTGACAGAGAGAGAGATTCACTGACAGAGAGAGAGAGAGAGACACTGACAGAGATGAGAGAGAGACACTGACAGAGAGAGAGAGAGAGACACTGACAGAGCGAGAGAGACACTGACAGAGATAGAGAGAGAAACGCTGACAGAGAGAGAGAGACACTGACAGAGAGAGAGAGAGAGACACTGACAGAGAGAGAGAGAGACACTGACAGAGAGAGAGAGAGAGAGAGAGAGACTGACAGAGTGAGAGAGAGAGACGCTGACAGAGAGAGAGAGACACTGACAGAGAGAGAGAGAGAGACACTGACAGAGAGAGAGAGACACTGACAGAGAGAGAGAGACACTGACAGAGAAAGAGAGAGAGAGAGAGACTGACAGAGAGAGAGAGACACTGACAGAGAGAGAGAGAGAGATACACTGACAGAGAGAGAGAGATTGAGAGAGACACTGACAGAGAGAGAGAGACACTGACAGTGAGAGAGAGAGACACTGACAGAGAGAGGGAGAGAGACACTGACAGAGAGAGAGAGAGAGAGAGACTGACAGACAGAGAGAGAGAGAGAGACACTGACAGAGAGAGCGAGAGACACTGACAGAGAGAGAGAGAGAGAGAGAGACACTGACAGAGAGATTGAGACACTGACAGAGAGAGAGAGAGAGAGAGAGAGACACTGACAGAGAGAGAGAGAGAGACTGACAGAGAGAGAGAGACATTGACAGAGAGAGAGAGAGAGACACTGACACAGAGAGAGAGAGAGACACTGACAGAGAGACAGACACTGACAGAGAGAGAGAGAGAGAGAGACACTGACAGAGAGAGAGAGAGAGAGACTGACAGACAGAGAGAGAGAGTGACACTGACAGAGAGAGAGAGAGACACTGACAGAGAGAGAGAGACACTGACAGAGAGAGACAGAGAGACACTGACAGAGAGAGAGAGACACTGACAGAGAGAGAGAGAGAGAGAGAGAGAGAAAGATACTGACAGAGAGAGAGACAGACACTGACAGAGAGAGAGAGAGAGAGACTGACAGAGAGAGGGAGAGAGACACTGACAGAGAGACAGAGAGAGACTGACAGAGAGAGAGAGAGAGGTACTGACAGAGAGAGGGAGAGAGACACTGACAGAGAGAGAGAGACACTGACAGAGAGAGAGAGAGAGAAATAGACACTGACAGAGAGAGAGAGACACTGACAGAGAGAGAGAGACAATGATAGAGAGAGAGAGACACTGACAGAGAGAGAGAGAAAGACACTGACAGAGAGAGAGAGACACTGACAGAGAGAGGGAGAGATACACTGACAGAGAGAGAGAGAGAGAGACACTGACAGAGTGAGAGAGACACTGACAGAGAGAGGGAGAGAGACACTGACAGAGAGACAGAGACACTGACATAGAGAGAGAGAGAGAGAGACACTGACAGAGAGAGAGACACCCTGACAGAGAGAGAGACACACTGACAGAGAGAGGGAGAGAGACACTGACAGAGAGAGAGGGACACTGACAGAGAGAGAGAGAGAGAGAGACTGACAGAGAGAGCGAGCGAGAGACACTGACAGAGAGAGTGACACTGACAAAGAGAGAGAGAGAGAGATACTGACAGAGAGAGAGAGAGACAATTACAGAGAGAGAGACACTGACAGAGAGAGAGAGAGAGACTGACAGAGAGAGAGACAGAGACAGTGACAGAGAGAGAGAGAGACACTGACAGAGAGAGAGAGAGAGAGAGACACTGACAGAGAGAGAGAGACAATTACAGAGAGAGAGACACTGACAGAGAGAGAGAGAGAGACACTGACAGAGAGAGAGAGACACTGAC